>NW_010965625.1:591097-600497 GCF_000463585.1 Tarenaya hassleriana
GAACCCGGTAAACCCGTTCTCATCGAGAACAGTGTTAAAACGATAATTCACAGTCAACAAACAAAAAACAATATATATATAACATGCATAACATTCACCACAACCATATCAATCACAAACATATCTGTATGGAATCCTCCATAGGGTTTCAGCCCCATATCCTAGCCAAGTCAGCATGGCTAGGGGCGCACCACGCGCACCCGTCACTCGCGTGACGTTGGTCGTCGCGTCACCTGCGACACACGCGTATCACGCGCTGGTCACACTCGTGACCAACCGATGTCAACTCAGCATGACACAGACGGGAAAGTAACCACACCCGTATGGAGTCCACCATAGGGTTCCAGCCATAAACCCTAGTCAAGTCAGCATGACTAGGAGCGAGTCCACGCCCGTCAAGTCCATGGCGTTGGCGTTTCAAGTCAGCATGACACAATAAATCGTAACACACCCGTATGGAGTCCACCATAGGGTTCCCGCCATAGCCCTAGTCAAGTCGGCATGACTAGGGGCGCATCACACGCCCGTCAAATCCATGACGTTGGTCGTCGCATCGCATGCGACCATATCCCAATCACAATCACGCTTACTCGTACCGCACGAGCGAGCTACAACCATGGCATACATCGATAAATCGTAACACACCCGTATGGAGTCCACCATAGGGTCCCGACCATAGCCCTAGTCAAGTCGGCATGACTAGGGGCGCATCACACGCCCGTCAAATCCATGACGTTGGTCGTCGCATCGCATGCGACCATATCCCAATCACAATCACGCTTACTCGTACCGCACGAGCGAGCTACAACCATGGCATACATCGATCATGCATGTTAACCCCAGTACAATCATGCGTAACCCGGTATTCGGCCCCGACCGATACACCGTTTAACGCCATACAAACTACCCAAAAAGAAACACACAACGATTCACTCGCGATGTTTATTCTCACGTCTCACCATGCGCAATCATTCAGTTTATTCGGATTTATTTTCTCTTGTATCTCAAGTTGGTCCAAACCTAACCAAGATTCGGCCCGGTGGACCAAAATCCGGTCCGGTCGGACCGGATCGGGTCCGTCCCCTCTTCGTTGGTCAATCGGACCATTTTTGGACAAAAACAGGCCTTGTCCGTCGGACCAGTTTCTGATCCGGGTCGGACCAGGCTTCCTCAGCCCTTTCTCCTTGGTCTGGCGGACTAAAAGCAATTTTCCGGACTTGGTCCGAAGCTGACCAGCTCCTGGTCCGGCGGACCGGAACTGGGCAGTTCATTCCTTCGCGTTTTTGGGTTTTTGGTCCGACTTCGATTGCTCATAACTCACTCGTTTCTTAACCAAATTACGCACCGTTTGTTTCTAAATGTTCTTTGGGATGTTCGCTTTCATATCCTATCAATAGATTACTTCAAATCTACGTATACATGATGAAAATTGATTCGTAACGTCTGTACCTCATAAGTTTCGCGATTCTGCAATTTCTGTTTTTTCACATATTTCGTTTGTTCATATCTCCCTTGTTTCTCAACCAAATTGAGTACCGTTTGTTTCTAAATCTTCATTGAAATGTCCTCTTTCAAACGCAATCAACGAATCCTCGAGATAACACAATCACATTGACGAAAACAAGCTTACACAGACGCAACTCAAGCCACTCACCTTTGCTCAGATTCGGATCTGAGTTTTGGCCGGATTTCTTGTCGTTTTCCGGTGACTCCGATGACGGTGACCCTCCTAGACCCTCTGGGGATGACCCTCTTTGCCCCCACGAGCTTCTTTCTCCTTCCCCCTATCTCTTTCTCCTCCTTTCTCCCTCTCTTTTCTCACTTTCCTCTATTTTCCTCTGCAGCCGAAATGGCTGCATCCCCTACTTTGTTAGGGTTTTTGGCCACGAAGGAGAGGTCGAATGGGCTCAAGAAAAGGCCTAAGTCCAAGCCTGCAACATCCTTAGGGTCGTGAGAGGTCGAATCGCGTCGAGAGGGGCCGAGACAGGCTGGTAGATCGCACTCAAAACGACTACTTCGCGAGCATGTGCTGGAAAAATTTGCACTTCCGGTCCGCCTGACCAAGAATTTGGTCCGCCGGACCGGATGACCAAAACATATTTTTGGTCCGCTGATGCCCGGTTTGGTCCGACTGAGCTTCTCGTCCGGCTGACCAAGTTTGGTCAGCTCCGGACCAACTCAGTCAGTTCGGACTCGGTCAGTCAGTCAGTCAGTCAGTTTTCTCAAATTTTCTTCATTTTCTCGGTCTTTCTGCACGTGTCGATCCTCGTGCTTGCTCCCGGCACTGTACTACTCATTTTTGGTGATTTCGCGACCTCTCTATTTAATAATTTTTCCCAAAAATAATTAAATATTCAAATCGGGTTTCGGGGTATTACAAATCCTCTCCCCTTAAAAAGAATTTGTCCTCGAATTCGAAAGCATATATTATCATCAAGATTTCGTCGCATTCGGTATCATCACTAAAACACATCCATAATGTCGCGTCATTCGAAACATCAGTCTAGCACAACCCAAAGTCATACGTGAGAGTTCGCACAATGCTCAGGTAACAACTAAAGGTAACTATTATGCATCTCAGGCTCGGGTTCCCAGGTTATGTCTGAGACTCCCTCGGCTTCTCCACAAGACCTTTATGAGTGGTACTGCCTTCGTCCGAGGCTTCTTGATCTTCCGGTCCACTATCTATGATGGATCATCTCGAAAGTGTATAATCTCTGGAAACTCCAATTCTCGGGGCTATAACAGGTGAGCAAGATCTGCTACGTACTTCTGTAGCATCGATACGCGGAACACGTCATGGATATTGTCCAATTCCCATGATAACTCGAGACGATATGCTACTGCACCTAACTTCCCGACCACCGGGGTAAGGTCTGATATATCGCGGCTTTAGTTTTCCGCTCTGTCCAAACTTCACATCCCCGGGATTTCCTAAACTCGGATGAATGTCCGGCCTCCATCCTCCAGAGTAACGTCTCATCTCCTCTGAACGGTATACGACTTCTGTTGACCTTGCGTCATCTTCCGGTTTGTGCGGATCTTCCGAATCACTTTTGTGGTTTCCTCCACAATTTCGGGTCCAAATTCTGGTCTCTCCCCGATCTCACTCCAACACAGGCATTTTACACTGTCCCCCATATAATGCTTCATACGGTGGTACACCAATACTCGCATAGTAACTATTGTTGTACGCAAACCTGTATAACGTCATGTACTGATCCCACAGAGTTCTCCACTCTAACACTTATGCTCGGAGCATATCCTCCAACGTCAATATAATCCGCTCCGTTGGTCCGTCTGTCTGGGAGTGATATGTCATATTCGTCTTCGACTTCATCCCCAATGCTTCTTGTATCGCCTTCCACTAGCGCGATGTGAATCAGGCGCCTCTCTTCGATATGATCTCGTTCAAAATTCCATGTAGACGCACGGTCTCATCACTCTGAATTTGCGCGAACAGTTCACTCAAATACTCTTGACAGATGGGAATGAAATGAGCAGATTTGGTTAGTCGATCCATGACTACCCCAAATGCCAATCTTCTTGCTCAGTGTGAGTGATAATCTATCCACAAAATCCATGGGGATTACATCTCACCTCCATTGTGGTACCTTGGACGGCTGCAATTTGCCTCCCGACATCTTGTCGTTCTGCCTTCACCTGTTGACAGTGAGACATCTTGCCACAAAATAAGCGTCATCTCTCTTAATAATCTAGCCACATACAACATCAATGTAGTCCCTGATACATCTTACTCGCTCTCAGAGGTATCACTAGCCTCGCTTCATGATCCTTGGTTAAGATGTCCTTGTTTCAACTCGGGGCCATCTAGCACGCACAACAAGTTTTTTTTTTCAGTCTCAGTGTTCCATTATCGTCAATGTGATAGCCTTCAAGGCCATACTCCTCAATGTTTTCAAACTACTGCATAAGCAATCACGAGTATTTCCTGATTCAGGGACCAATGTCCCAATTTAGTTCCCTAAATCTGAGATATTACAATGTGACGATGCCACGTTCGATCGACCATTAGAATCCATTTTCTAACTTAGTGTGTCCAACACTCTATTGTCTTTTCCCTGATGACAATTAATACTTAGATCATAGTTTGCGACAATCTCTCGCCATCCCCGCCTTCTGAAACTCAAGTCCTCTGGGGAATTGCAAAGGTCGAGCTGTCATTATCAATGTCACCCCTTTCTCCAAAAAGGTGTGACCTCCAGATCTTCCAACGCTTTATGAAATGTTACGAATTCCATTTCGTATTTCGAACAGTTCTCCTTATGCTTTTCAATTACCTCGATGCATAAGCAATGACATGTCATCTTGTTTTAATACGCAACTTGGTCTTGTCCAGATGTGTCGATAATAGTTCTTTACCTTATCCTCGTCATGGCACTGTCAAGACTGGTTTTTAACCTAGAACCTTGTTATAGTCGGTTAGAACTATTTTTACCTCGGTGGTCCATTCAAGCTTATGTAATTTTTTTCCATTTGACTTAGTCTTAGGTCGTCTGTTGCGATTAGTCCTATCTACGACTCAAAGATAATTGCTAGAAAGTCGTAGAATTTTGGTCTTCCATCATGGAGTTTGGTGGCCTTTACCTGATGATAGTTTCGGTCTTTAAAGAGATCTACTTGGGATCCTTGAATCCCCTCGGTGGTCCATTCAAGCTTATGTAATTTTTTTCCATTTGACTTAGTCTTAGGTCGTCTGTTGCGATTAGTCCTATCTACGACTCAAAGATAATTGCTAGAAAGTCGTAGAATTTTGGTCTTCCATCATGGAGTTTGGTGGCCTTTACCTGATGATAGTTTCGGTCTTTAAAGAGATCTACTTGGGATCCTTGAATCCAAAACGTGAGTCTTGCGCACAGGCGATCTTCTATCCTCCTCCACGGTGTTCCCCGTAGGTGTTCATCCTGGTACCTTGATCTGATGAGAATATCATTATGGTGATGAACTCATCTTAAAGGAAACCGTAAAAATGTGGTTCGTCGTTCAAAGCGAATCCTTCTGCAGACCAGTGACCATTGCGGTTCCCAAGTTCAATAGGCTTGGGCTTTCATCATAGAGATTGGTGACCTCTAATCGATTATCGCTTCGGTCTTTAGAGAGGTCCGCTTAGATTCCATGAGTCCACACCATGCTTCTAGAGCACATCCAGATCGTTGTACTCTCTATAAGTGTTTCTCTTAATGAGTCAATCTGATGAGGGCATTATTTCCATTGCGATGAACTTATCCAGATAATCCATTAGAGTACGATTCTTTTTCCATGAATACTACTGTTGCGTTTGTGAGTCTTCACGACTTTACTTGAACCCAGAATAATTATCTCGAGTCGTGGACACTTTGTCCTTTGTGCACCTTTTGCCTTGGCAGGTGATGTCATGTCCAGGAGTCGACCTTGTAGAATCGTCGAGTTCTTGGTGGTTGATCTAGTAATCCATCAATCTTCGATAGTGTATATCGATTCATGATGTTCTTTCGGTTTTTTTTTACTAGTGGTGGGTTTATCAGAACTGCATCGTTGTCGTTCCTTTTCACCTTAGATCTTCTAGGTTAGTATGGAGGGGTCATCTGCCAATGCCACTTATATGTTAGGTGACGCCCCCTTTGTCCTAGACTCCTCACTTGGTAGGGTTGGTACATGTTCCTTCGGGTATTATCCTATGACCTCTTAAGAATTCCAAAATTAACCATTTGATTATGATCCAATGGGTTAAGTATTCGATTTAATTTTGGAAATTGTTATTTTCTAGCTTAGCATATCATGGCGGCATTCTCAATGCGCCATGTTAATTTCACTAAGGTTTCGACGACTGCAGCTCACACCACTTGTACGGTTTTCATAAAACAATTTTTCAATGGACATGGTTTTCGAAAACATTTTTCATTGTAAAACCTTACGGTAATGAGTCGTTCTTTCCCATAGAACGAACGTTGCTCTGATACCAAAAGTGACACCCGAATCCCGCTTCCCGTTAACATGATGCGCCACATGGACTAAAATCAACTAAAATAATATCAAACAAAAATACGGGAATTTTAAAACTTTTTAACCATAATACGCAGCGGAAATACACACGATCAATATCGCAAAACAACACATGTCCGAATAGTAAACGCACATCGTACAAAATATGGGAATACAATTCTCGTAGTCCAAAATACAAAACCCGTACATGATGCTGCCTCTCTCAGGTCGTCGTCGTCCAATGCACTAGGCGTAATCCTCGTGATCTGAAAAATATAAAACCACGAGGGCTAAGCACAACTGCTTACTGAGTAGCCCGGGTTGAACCCGGTAAACCCGTTCTCATCGAGAACAGTGTTAAAACGATAATTCACAGTCAACAAACAAAAAACAATATATATATAACATGCATAACATTCATCACAACCACATCAATCACAAACATACCCGTATGGAATTCTCCATAGGGTTTCAGCCCCATATCCTAGCCAAGTCAGCATGGCTAGGGGCGCACCACGCGCACCCGTCACTCGCGTGACGTTGGCCGTCGCGTCACCTACGACACACGCGTATCACGCGCTGGTCACGCTCGTGACCACCCGATGTCAACTCAGCATGACAGACGGGAAAGTAACCACACCCGTATGGAGTCCACCATAGGGTTCCAGCCCTATATCCTAGCCAAGTCAGCATGGCTAGGGGCGCACCATGCGCACCCGTCACTCACGTGACGTTGACCGTCGCGTCACCTGCGACACACGCGTATCACGCGATGGTCACACTCGTGACCACCCGATGTCAACTCAACATGACACAGACGGGAAAGTAACCACACCCGTATGGAGTCCATCATAGGGTTCCAGCCATAAACCCTAGTCAAGTCAGCATGACTAGGAGCGAGTCCACGCCCGTCAAGTCCATGACGTTGGCCGTGTCAAGTCAGCATGACACAATAAATCGTAACACACCCGTATGGAGTCCACCATAGGGTTCCAGCCATAAACCCTAGTCAAGTCAGCATGACTAGGAGCGAGTCCACGCCCGTCAAGTCCATGACGTTGGCCGTGTCAAGTCAGCATGACATCATAATATCCTGACCCACCATAGGGTCCCGACCATAGCCCTAGTCAAGTCGGCATGACTAGGGGCGCATCACACGCCCGTCAAATCCATGACGTTGGTCGTCGCATCGCATGCGACCATATCCCAATCACAATCATGCTTACTCGTACCGCACGAGCGAGCTACAACCATGGCATACATCGATCATGCATATTAACCCCAGTACAATCATGCGTAACCCGGTATTCGGCCCCGACCGATACACCGTTTAACGCCATACAAACTACCCAAAAAGAAACACACAACGATTCACTCGCGATGTTTATCCTCACATCTCACCATGCGCAATCATTCAGTTTATTTGGATTTATTTTCTCTTGTATCTCAAGTTGGTCCAAACCGAACTAAGATTCGGCCTGGTGGACCAAAATTCGGTCCGGTCGGACCGGATCGGGTCCGTCCCCTCTTTGTTGGTCAATCCGACCATTTTTGGGCAAAAACAGGCCTGGTCCGCCGGACCAGGCTTCCTCAGCCCTTTCTCCTTGGTCTGGCGGACTAAAAACAATTTTCCAGACTTGGTCCGGAGCTGACCAGTTCCTGGTCCGGCGGACCGGAACTGGGCAGTTCATTCCTTCGCGTTTTTGGGTTTTTGGTCCGACTTCGATTGCTCATAACTCACTCGTTTCTTAACCAAATTACGCACCGTTTGTTTCTAAATATTCTTTGGGATGTCCTCTTTCATATCCTATCAATAGATTACTTCAAATCTACGTATACATGATGAAAATTGATTCGTAACGTCTGTACCTCATAAGTTTCGCGATTCTGCAATTTCTGTTTTTTCACAGTTTTCGTTTGTTCATATCTCCCTTGTTTCTCAACCAAATTAAGTACCGTTTGTTTCTAAATCTTCATTGAAATGTCCTCTTTGAAACGCAATCAATGAATCCTCGAGATAACACAATCACATCGACGAAACCGAGCTTACACTGACGCAACTCAAGCCACTCACCTTTGCTCAGATTCGGATCTGAGTTTTGGCCGGATTTCTTGTCGTTTTCCGGTGACTCCGATGACGGTGACCCTCCTAGACCCTCTGGGGATGACCCTCTTTGCTCCCACGAGCTTCTTTCTCCTTCCCTCTATCTCTTTCTCCTCCTTTCTCCCTCTCTTTTCTCACTTTCCTCTATTTTCCTCTGCAGCCGAAATGGCTGCGTCCCCTACTTTGCTAGGGTTTTTGGCCACGAAGGAGAGGTCGAATGTCTCAAGAAAAGGCCTAAGTCCAAGCTTGCAACATCCTTAGGGTCGTGAGAGGTCGAATCGCGTCGAGAGGGGCCGAGACAGGCTGGTAGATCGCACTCAAAACGACTACTTCACGAGCATGTGCTGGAAAAATTTGCACTTCCGGTCCGCCTGACCAAGAATTTGGTCCGCCGGACCGGATGACCAAAACATATTTTTGGTCCGCTGATGCCCGGTTTGGTCCGACTGAGCTTCTGGTCCAGCTGACCAAGTTTGGTCAGCTCCGGACCAGACTCCTTTTCTTCTTCCTCGGTCCGCCTGTCGCCTCCGAGTCCGAACTGACTGAGTTGGTCCGGAGCTGACCAAACTTGGTCCGGCGGACCAACTCAGTTTTCTCAAATTTTCTTCATTTTCTCGGTCTTTCTTTACGTGCCGATCCTCGTGCTTGCTCCCGACACTATACTACTCATTTTTGGTGATTTCGCGACCTCTCTATTTAATTATTTTTCCCAAAAATAATTAAATATTCAAATCGGGTTTCGGGGTATTACATTGCTTGTCTATTTGAACGGCTAAATGTAGGAGTTCGTGGAGATCACGGTAAGGATGGCGCTCTACCTTACGAGCGATACGTTCTTGGAGTCCATCTAAGAATTGAGCCATCACCGTCTCCTCATCCTCTTCGAGCTCTAATCGACTCCTAATATGTTCGAACTCCTCAAAATATTCTTCCACCGGCCTAGCTCCTTGGGCTAGCTTCCGATACGTCCTTTGAAGTTCTCGGTGGAAATGCGGAGGAACATATCTCTTGCGCATAAGGACCTTCATCTCACGCCAAGTTCCAACTTGCTCTATGTGAGCTCGTCGTCGCTCGGTGGTTTCCCGATCCCACCAAGCTAGCGCATTCTCTGCTAATTGAGCAGCGGCATATTGGACCCTCCGTCGATCCGAATATGCATAACATTCGAAGATGTTATCCATACGGCGCTCCCAATCTAGGTATGCTTCGGGATCTACTTTTCCTACGAAGAGGGGCGGTTTAAGCTTAAGGTCGTTACTAGGCCCTCTAGGTTGTCGAGGTCTTAGTTCTTCTTCTTCCTCGACATCGTCTGCC
>NW_010965625.1:600672-604539 GCF_000463585.1 Tarenaya hassleriana
TATGGTTTCCCGGGCGCTCGGGGTTTCTCTCATCCTCCCTAGCTCGGGCTCGGACTCTAGGGGCGATATCACTCTCATCATCACTAAGAGTTTTGGGTAAGGGCAGTGGCCGAGGTCTAGGTTGATCTACCGGGGCTCGGTTTCTAGGTTCTGTCTCTCTAATGGTTTGGGTTTCCGGTCTAGATCCTTCTAACTTAGAAATACGCTCCATCATTTGTTGTAGGGCTCGGAAAATCTCTTGGTTGCTAGACGACCCTATCTCCAATCCCTCATTGGAAGCATCGTGAGCACTCATGTTTATAATTCGCTCAAGTCTCGCAATATGCAGGTAATGTACTAAGCGTGCAAATGAAGATGCGATCAACGTGCTAACCAACCGAATTACGAGATGTTCACAAATCAAACACGCACACGCAATCACTCAATGATCAATAATCAACGTGCAAAACAGGAAACGTACTAACACGACAATACAACGTGCATGCAGAATTTTGTAGCAATGTGCGAGGCAATCAATAACGATTAGACAAGCGAATGAACTAATGCGATTCAGCACACGTTTACTCAGACAACTCACACACGAACGTACAGGAAATTCACGTACACAACTCACACAACCGGCATACACAACCTGAAAATATCGGAAGCCGAATAGACACGTATACAATAACGATTCAACAATCACAACGTGCAATCGATCAAGAATCAAGGAGCGAATTCACCATGGGGTTGTGAGAGTTTTGGGCTCGTGAATCCTCGCTCAAACTCTCGGTTAAAACCTGGTACAACAACACACGAAATCAGAAGTATCGACAATTCGTTTTGAAACAATTTTCGGTTTAGATATTTAAATGAAATCGAAATGAAACAACAACAACAACAAGGATAGATCTCACCCGGGGAACGTCCTATGGCTCGAGCAAGCTCTGATACCAAAATGATGTACGCACGAGGAGGATGGACGAAGGGAGTTCAACCGCAATCACCGGCTCACGGACGTGGCTCTCAAATTCGCGGAGGAACAAGGGAAGCGATGGGGCTTTGCGGAGAAACGAATCCAATCACCGGCTCACGGAATAGTGGCTCTCGAATTCGGATCGTTTCAGAAGAATGGAGATGACAAACGAGGGAAAGGAACCTCGGACAAACCAAGGGGAGGAGCCGAACCAACCGAGCTCGACGGATGACCGGCGAACACACCGACGACGGCCAACACGGAGGAAGAGAGGCGGACACACCAGCCAAAGTTGAGAGAAGATTCAATCTCAAATTTACTTGCAAAATCTCAATTGTGTTTCAAAATTACAAGAGCTGAGTTTTTAAAAAAAATAAACACACTTAATGCTAAGTTTACATGCATGGGTTTAGCAATAAATGAGATAAAGAGCTGTTGGGAAAGCTCCTTCCTTTGGGCTGCACATGGGCTGGGTCGTGGGCCTCCCTCTTCGGCCGAAGACTTGACTAAAGTCATGTCCTAGGCCTTAGCCAATTCGGACTTAATGCTGAAGACGTTCCGGGTCACTTCTTGTCCGATTAGTGATGCGCCATTGTTATCGTTACTCCGGAATCCTTCGCCTTAAAGCTGAGTGACAGCTTTGGTTAGCGTGATACGAAGTGCTCGAGCTCTAGCACGAGTTAATGGTGGCTCGGCTCTAGGGTTTGCTCGGGGAGCCTTCGCCTTGTGCATGTCAAGTCCCGTTCCCGCGGCTTCGAATGATCGTGTGACGTTATGATCATCCGACAAGAGTCTTGACGCCTGATGGACCAAGTCTTCAACCTCTTCTAGAGCTCCTTCCGTTAAGCTCCCGTCCTCATCCAAGCTAGCTCCTTCCGTTAAGCTCTCGTCCTCGTCCAAGCTACTAGCTCCGATGTCCTCATCATAGACCGACCGGTCTAGCGAAAAACGGAGAAAAAGACGAAAAATCGGTCAAGAACGGACGGACCAGGAATGCAGACCGGGCGTTCTGCACGTTACAGAACAGACGGACCAGAATCAGAACAGACGGTCTGAAATTGGGGAAAAAGTGACCGAAATTTCTGACTTTCTTCCACCTTTCGGCCGCGATTATTGCGCAACAATCTGTCCCCACGCACCACCAGCCGCCACTCCCGTGTAGTGCCAGACACAGGCTGGCCCCCAGGCCGCGTTTTGGTCGATTGGGTCTCTGAAGGGGCTGATAAATCGGCTCCAATCAGAGGAAGAAAACCATCTCGACTGAAAAACCGTATTTTTGAAAAAGAGAGAAAGGGAGAGAGATTGAGGAAGAACTGAGGCAAAGAGAGCTCGGTAAATCGAAGAGGGACATCCCAAGGAGGTTCCCAGGAAGTTTCGGAGGATAAGAAGACCTGTAGAACTCGCATGAGCTCAGAGGAAAACGCAACTCACAGAATTCCGAGGTGAGTGGTTTGGATTGTGTTTGTGAGATTCTATTTTCATGATTTATGGTGTAGACTAGTGATTCTGCAAGAGTTGAGCACCTAGGAATGTTAAATATTGAGTGGGTAACGATTAGAATTGAAATCGGATCAGAATTTGGTCAAAAATGGTGGAAGATCGGACTGAATCTCGTGAGGAAGATGAAGTCCTGGGTTCCAGACCGTCCGGTCTCGGTGTGTAGACCGTCTGGTCTGGGACGAGACAGAACGAACCTGTGGAACTAGCTGGGTCGACCGTTCCAGCAAGACCTAGACCGCCCGGTCTGAGAAACAAGGGAGAACGGACGGTCCGAATGAGCTGGACCGCCCGGTCTGGACCATGTGGAACGGACGGTCCGAATGAGCTGGACCGCCCGGTCTGGTCCAGTTAGAATGGACGGTCCAAGACTACAAACCGAACCAGATGCACACGCGCAGACCGGACGATGTACTCGTAGACCGACCGGTCCAAGCCGAAATAAAAAGGGAAAAATCTCAATGATTTTACAAATATGATAAAGGAATTAAGAGGTGATCAAATGAAAAATGAGAAAACAAGTATGTTAAATGATTTTACAAATATGGAAGAATAAAAGATGGGAGCTTTATGAGCTTTAGTTAAACCACAAGCCATGGTGAGTATCAAGGAACAATCCAAGAGAAAAACTCGGAAATAGTAATAAGGAAATAAGTGTTGGTTTAGTGCTCTATGATATACTGTTTATGAGCTTTATTTAGATACATTTGATGTATTGATACTTTCTATGTTTTATGAGAGTATTTGATTCATTACATGTTCTTGCATACTAGATCTGTTGTAAAATCCATGTATCATTATGAATGATACTAAACTCCCTAGTCTTGTGTCGTTATGGGAATAACGACATAATAAGACTAGTATGATATGTGATTGATGATCATAGCGTTGATCATAGGTATTGGATACAATCACAGTCATAGGTATTCGTTGGAGAACGGAATACTGGATTGACCCGCATGAGATTATCACATGGACTAGCGTCATGACTTGAATCTCATATGGCAGTTCCATGATTGGATCCTAAGACCTGAGATATCTACAGAATCCAACATGAGGAGTTGCGTGCCTTGAATACGTCAAACGTCCTGCGTAACAGGAGGACTATAAAAGCGTGTATCAGGTACGAAACGAATCATGTACTGGATTGTAGATAGTCAAGATGGGATTTGTACCTCTCGTAAAAGAGAGAGATATCGCTGGGCCCCTCGTGTGAGCGAGACTGTAGAAATGTGTGGCCGCACTATAGACGAGCGTCGTCTATTTCAGACAGTCAAACTCAATGAACGAGAAAGCAGTCGAATCAGATAAGGTGGCTTGTCCATGCCTTATGTTCGACATATGATATCGCGATACAAAAGGATCATCAACCGGAATCTTCGCTGGAGTTCGTATGATCACGAACAAACTCTATT
>NW_010965625.1:604646-608646 GCF_000463585.1 Tarenaya hassleriana
TCGAATGAGCCTACAGGGTCACACACGCAGGGAAGGACAAATGCACGAGGGAAAACGACGAAAAGCAGAGACGGAAGGGGCTGGAACGGACGGACCAGAAAGTCCAGAACGGACGGTCCGCCCGAACCAGACCGGACGGTCCACGTGAGCGGAACGTCCGTTCCACGTGCTGGAACGGACGGTCCGCGTGTATCTCTGGACCGTCCGTTCCGGGCTTCAGTTTTTCCGAAATTAAACCGAATTAGGGTTAAATCACCTTATAAGAAGGAGATTAAAAACCCTAACTCGAGAGAGACGAACTAGAGAGCCGACTTTTAGCAGAAAAAAGAGTTTTTGGAGATCCAAAAACGAGTTCTAAGTCTCGAGATTTCTCGGTGCACATATCGAATAGAGATTCGAGTCCTAGCAGACAAGTTCCAATCGTTGGAATCCATCCCGAGGTGTGGATACGTGTAGAGGGCAAGGAATTCTTCATGCCTTTCGTGATCAGACGAGTTCTTCAATTGATACAGGCCCCGGATCGATTGAGGAAAGCGTTCTAACGTTTCTACGATTCAATAGTAGCATGAGGTAAGCGTTCTAACGTTTCTATGATTCAATAGTAGCATGGTTCTAGGGTTTCATTAAAATTTTTGTTTTATATCCGCTGCGCAAACCCTAGAATTGATCTCTTAGGAATTAGATTCGCTCATGAGGTCCCAGGAAACCCAACAGTGGTATTAGAGCCTGGTTTCTCTGTTTTGATTTCGTAGAACCCGATCACGCACGTTTTAGGATTTGAATTGTTTGAATCCATGTTTGCTTTGATTTCTATGCATGTTTGATGATTGAATCTAGTGTAGATTGCATGTTTCATGTTGCATAGAGTGCAGGAGTTCGAATTTTGGGTGTACAGAAGAATTCGGATCAGTTCCGGGTCTGATTGGGGCTGAGAACGCGGGGAAACGTGATCTGATCACGGAAACCTATCCTAGACCGTCCGTTATGGGTAAGCCAGAATGGACGGTCCAAGGGTGACGGACTGAGTGGCTCGGAACGGAAGGTCTGTCCTGGACCGTCCGTTCTGTCCATGCAGAATGTCCGTTCTATATGGCGGAACGTCCGTTCTGACTTCTGTAGTCGAAACCGAACGTTCTGCCAGCCTGAAACGTCCGTTCTACCTCCTGAATGGACGGTCCGAAGTCCAGATTCCGAAAATTTCCGTTGCATAATCTGATCAACTGTAACTCAAATAGACATGATTCATTCTTATGGATGGTCCATAGTGAATGAATACATGTAACTTAATCAAGATATAGAATATGCTTGATTGAGTGGGAGCTCCGGGATTGGGATTACATAATCGAATGGATGGTCTATTCAGATTATGAACATTCGTTGCACAGAAACCGGTTAGATCTAGAAGCTCTATAAGTAAAGCACTTGTCAAGGCCTCGATCATACGTGTCATGGGCCATGCCAAAGCTGGGTGTGCCGTATTATCTTAGTGAGGCAAGATGGAGAAATGGTGGTTCTCATAGCTTGAAAGTAGATGCTTGATCTAGGTGCAGTTTCGAAAATCCCTTATTCATGTAATGCTAAGTGTGTACCTCCCATTACTAGAGCGCCTGTCAAGGCATCGATCGTCTGTAACACGGGTCATGCCAAAGCTGAGCGTGTCGGATTATCTTTGTGATGCAGGGTAGGAAATCGTGGTTCCTACAGCTTGAATATGGTTTATCTTGGGTTAAGTTGTCAAGTTTGACTTGAGACTTAATGGTACAGATGAGACGAGTATGCAATGATATTTGATATCATAGTCTCATAAAGGATCTAAGAGTCATATTAGATATGAATGACATTAGATGTCTACCTAAATAGCATAAGGATAGGTGTAACAATTTATTCTTGTGTGAAATACGGATCTTAGTCCCATATAGAAAATTATTGTAGGGTCAGTTTTCTTTATGGGTATATAGCTCATCTTTACATCTGTGTTGTCATTGTTTGATGATGGACTAGCTGGTAGTAGATCATAGGTATGTAGACACTGATTGATGATGGACTAGCTGGTAGTAGATCATTAATAGAATCTGCATTTTGTTTTGTTTGTTCTGTTTTGTCTCTTTTGTAGGACATGGCGTCAACCGATAGCGTACCGAGTTTGACGATGTGATCTATCCTTGAGAAGGATAAATTGACCGGGACAAACTTCTTAGACTGGTATCGTAACTTGAGAATAGTTCTCAAGCACGACAAGAAGTCATACGTCCTGGAAGGGGCTCTACAACCAGAGCCTGCGGCCAATGCCTCGAGAGCCGTCAAGGATGCTTGGCTGAAGCATCAGTCTGACGACAATGAGATCTCCTGTCTCATGTTGGGAAGCATGGCCCCGAATCTGCAAAAGCAGTTTGAGGGGAGGAGCGTGTTTGATATGATCGAACAGCTCAAGACCATGTTTCAGGAGCGAGCGCGTACTGAAAAGTACAAGACGCTAAAAGCTCTAGTGAAGACGGATATGCCGAGAGGCAGTTCTGTCAACACCCACGTCCTCAACATGCGAGCTCATGTTGAGGAACTTGAGCGTATGGGAGTGAACTTCGATGCTGACTTGGTTGCAGACTTGATCCTAATGTCATTACCCGAGGACTATAACCAGTTCGTAATGCAATACCATATGCACGGGATGACTAAGAGCTTAGCCGAATTGCATGGGATGCTGAAATCGGCCGAGCAGGATATTGTGGTGCCCAAGACTGTGCTTGCTGTGGAGAAGAACTCCAGCAAGAAGCGGCGGGGTAAAGCCAAAAAGAAGGCGGCGAAAAAGGCAAAAGTTGCCTCTACGCCCAAGCCTAAGCCCGATAAGGGTGACTGTCATTACTGCGGAGTGTCTGGACACTGGAAGCGTAATTGTCACCTTTACTTGGAGGATCTGAAGGATAAGAAGCTTGGTGAAGCTTCTGCCTCAGGTATTCATGTTATAGAAGCTAACATCTGTACTATATCTTCTTGGGTATTGGATACCGGAAGTGCCTCACACATTTGTGGAAATGTGCAGGGACTAAGAAGAAGTAGGATGCTAGCTAAGGGAGAAGCGGATCTACGCGTCGGAAATGGAGCAAGAGTTGCTGCATTGTGTGTTGGCGTTTACGATTTGCATCTTCCTTCTGGACTTGTTTTAGAGCTTAGTAATTGTTACTATGTTCCTGCGATTAGCAGAAACATTATTTCTATTTCATGTCTGGATTTAGATGGGTTTCGATTTGTGATTGAGAACTCGAGTTTGATGATTTATCGAGACGATATTTACTATGGTAATGGTTATCTAGTTAATGGTTTATATGTCTTGAATGATCAGCCTTCGAACTCGACATCATCCATCTATAGCGTGAGTACTAAACGGTTTAAGCCGAACGACTTAAACCCAACCTTCCTCTGGCATTGTCGTCTAGGCCATATAAACGAGAAACGCATACAGAAGCTTCATTCTGAAGGTCTTCTGGATTCATTTGACTTTGAGTCTCTTGAATCATGCGAGTCTTGTTTGATGGGCAAGATGACAAAACATCCTTTCAAGGGGAAAGGACAGAGAGCGACAGAGTTATTGGATCTGATACATAGTGATGTATGCGGACCAATGAGCTGTCCAGCTAGAGGAGGTTATCTGTATTTCGTTACGTTCACTGATGATTTCAGTCGATACGGTTATGTCTATTTAATGAGACATAAGTCTGAAACACTTGAAATGTTCAAGGCTTTCAGAAACGAAGTACAGAACCAACTTGGCAAGACGATCAAGACACTTCGATCCGATCGTGGTGGCGAGTATATGAGCCAAGAGTTCACTGACTATCTGATTGATTGTGGTATTGTATCACAATTAACACCTCCTGGAACACCACAATGGAACGGCGTGTCAGAACGGAGGAACCGAACACTGTTAGACATGGTACGGTCTATGATGAGTCAGACAGATCTTCCAAAGTCCTTTTGGGGCTATGCTTTAGAGACCGCCGCGTAC
>NW_010965625.1:608874-609552 GCF_000463585.1 Tarenaya hassleriana
CAGTGGGAGTAGGATCGAACTTGAGGAAGTTCGAGAGCAGCAAGTAGATGCTGAGCTGAGTGAACAAGTTGAAGAAGTTCAATCTGTTTCACTGCCCGTTGTGACTCAACCTTTGACGAGTGAACCTCGGAGATCAGACAGGATTCGCCAAGAGGCAACGAGATATGGATTTCTCGTGACTGGAAATGAGGAACTCATGTTATTAGAACATGATATTAGAACATGACGAACCTACCACATACCCAGAGGATATGGCGAGTCCCGATTCCGAGAAATGGCGCGAGGCTATGAAGTCCGAGATGCAATCCATGTCAGACAACCAAGTATGGACTCTGGTTGATGGATCTTCAAGAAGAAGACCGACATAGATGGCAACGTGCACACGTATAAAGCACGACTTGTGGCGAAAGGATTCCGTCAAATTCATGGTATTGACTATGATGAGACCTTTTCGCCCGTAGTTATGCTGAAGTCCATCAGGATCCTACTAGCCATAGCCGCATATTACGACTATGAGATATGGCAGATGGATGTCAAGACCATGTTCCTTAACGGATACTTGACCGAGGATGTGTACATGACACAACCCGAAGGTTTTGTAGATCCAAGGAACCCGAGGATGGTGTGCAAGCTTCAGAGGTCCATTTATGGACTGAAGCAGGCTTCGAGGAGCTGGAA
>NW_010965625.1:611150-611377 GCF_000463585.1 Tarenaya hassleriana
CTAGCGTCATGACTTGAATCTCATATGGCAGTTCCATGATTGGATCCTAAGACCTGAGATATCTACGGAATCCAACATGAGGAGTTGCGTGCCTTGAATACGTCAAACGTCATGCGTAACAGGAGGACTATAAAAGCGTGTATCAGGTACGAAACAAATCATGTACTGGATTGTAGATAATCAAGATGCTATTTGTACCTCTCGTAAAAGAGAGAGATATCGCTGGG
>NW_010965625.1:611904-618761 GCF_000463585.1 Tarenaya hassleriana
CGTGTTGAATGCAGACCGTCCGTTCTGCTTGCTGGAACGGACGGTCCGCGTGTATTTCTGGACCGTCCGTTCCGGGCTTCAGTTTTTCCGAAATTAAACCGAATTAGGGTTAAATCACCTTATAAGAAGGAGATTAAAAACCCTAATGAAAGAAGAGACTAGAGGGCCGACTTTTGGCAGGATTCTAAGAGCTTTTGGTGAGATCCAAAGAGTTCAAGGAATTCCAAGTCTCGTTTTCTCAAAGCACAAAATCGAATAGCTGATTCGAGTCCTAGCAGACAAGTTTCAATCGTTGGAATCCATCCCGAGGTGTGGATACGTGTAGAGGGCAAGGAATTCTTCCTGGCTTTCGTGATCAGACGAGTTCTTCAATTTATACAGGCCTCGGATCGATTGAGGTAAGCGTTCTAACGTTTCTACGATTCAATAGTAGCATGGTTCTAGGGTTCTATAAATTTTGTTTTACTTCCGCTGCGCAAACCCTAGAATCGATCTCTTAGGAATTAGATTCGCTCATGAGATCCCAGGAAACCCAACAATAAGATGGTAAATAACTGTATGGGGATGCATGTGATTGAATGATTAATGAACCCCGTACTTAGTGCCGGTTGACGGCATGAGTCAGTACTAGTATGGGGATGTGTGGATATGGAACCAGTGCCGGTTGACAAACTTGGAGTCAGCACTGGAGGATGGTGGTTTCAGTAATAGTACCGGTTGACGAATTTAGAGTCAGTACTATTACCGAAATGGAATACCAGTACCGGTTGACGATGTAGAGTCAGTACTGGTGTAGTTGGGTGTACGTTTCCATAACGGTACCGGTCGACGAAGTAGAGTCAATACCGTTAAGGAAATATGTAGTGAAGCCAATACCGGTTGACGGCGTGGAGTCAGTACTGGTGAATCTGATTGGTCGTTTCTATAATTTTTTTTTCAGATCCCGAGGTGCACGAATAGCGCACTGTGGACGGCGACGGCTTTGTGAAAACATCATTATGTACGGATAAATAATCCTATTTTGTACGTCTTGGTTTGTGGAACAAGATTTTGCGTGGAAACGGTTGTGTTTAATTTTGTGTTTGGACAAGTGTTGTTTTCGAGAAACGTGAAATGATTTTATTCCGCTGCGTGTTTGTATTTAAAAACGATTTTAAATTCCCGTACTTTTGGTTTTATTATGTTTTATTGGTTTTCGTCCATGTGGCATATCCTGTTCACGGGATGCGGGATTCGGGTGTCACATTCACTCAGCCACGTTTTCAGGGGCAGAATCAGGGATATGCGCAGCATAATCCAGGATACGGGCAACAAAATATGGGTTACCGAGCTCCTCAACCTACAAAGAATGATGAAGCGGACATTAAGACAATGCTTGCCCAACTAATGCTCGATCACAAGACATCATTTACTGAGCTGAAGACCGAGATACAGAGCATAAAAGTCAGGCAAGACACTTTTGAGAGGAGATTAGATGGCGTTGAGGCTCATCTGAAGCATGTGGACTTGCAAATTGCGCAGCTTGCATCACAACCCTCTAGACAGCAGGGCACATTTCCTGGACAGCCCGAACCAAATCCACGAGAACACGTCAATGCCATTCAGCTTATAAGTGGAGAGAGCCTGCCTGAGACGGTCCCTATTACTACCATAGAAAAAGGGACGACGTCTAGATACGCTGCTAAAGAGAAAGGAAAAGCCATAGCTCACGAGACACCTCAAGTGAATGTAGACGAAGCCAAACCGCCATATGTGGCTCCTCCACCTTATGTACCACCCGTTCGTTTCCCTTCTAGATTGAAGAAGCATACGGAGGATACACAGCTGTCTAGATTTGTTGATATGCTCCAAAAATTGGAGGATGCGAAGCCCTATTATGAGACGATGTTAAAGATACCCTCGTATGCGAAATTTCTGAAAGATATTCTGACTAAGAAGAGGGTGATTGGGAAAGAGACAGTAGCTTTGAGCACCGAGTTGAATGTTGCGATTCTACAGCATGAGCTGCCACGGAAGAGATCCGACCCAGGTAGCTTCTCGATTCCTTGTAAAATCGGGAACATTGAGATTGATCGTGCGTTGTGCGATCTGGGTGCTAGTGTGAGCTTGCTTCCATTGTCTATCTATAAGAAGCTCAATATTGGAGATCTTAAGCCGACGGGATGACACTACAGCTTGCGGATAGATCCGTCAAGTATCCTGCAGGTATTCTCGAGGATGTCCCATTGAAAGTTGGGGATTATTATGTTCCTCTTGATTTTGTTGTTTTAGACATGGACGAGGACTCGAAGATACTGATTATACTAGACCGACCGTTCTTAAACACGGCCGATGCGGTGGTTCATGTGCGTGCTGATCGTCTTACGATGAAGATAGGTGACGAGACTGTGGAGTTCACCTTAGATCACAACATGAAGCAACCATCCATCACCGATTCAGCATGTTATATCGATGTGCATGAAATCCTCACTCAAGAAGTCTTCGATCAGTTTCGGGAAGTCGATCCTTTAGAGATAACTCTCCTTGCGTCGAATGAGAGCATACACAGCAATTGGGAGGATATCCAGGAGCTTACGCGAGCATTGAATGAAGGATCGGACGAAGACAAATTTTTACGGAAGGCGGATCCGGACCGATTCCACCTGGATCGGACCGGATCCAAACACGCTTTTTCGCGGAAGAAGTGGATTCAGACCGAGTTCACCTGGATCCGGACTGGATGCAGTCTCTGAGCACTTCTGGTGTTTTTCACATCGACGCACCCGATTCTTCTACGAACGTCTCCGAACCCTCCACGACGGCTACTAAAGACGTTCTAGAGACTAGAGAGCTACCACTTAGCACGGGGATGTTGAATAAAGCGGATTGGAGTCTAGAGAATGCCCCGAAGGTGAAATTGAAGCCCCTATCTCAAGGGCTTAGGACAAAGGAACACACATACACGGATAGGAACACAGGACCATCATTGGAGAGAGATACATATCCCGCTCATAATCCTATATTCGTGTTTGAACCTTCTATTACAGGATGTCGAGTAGGGGTAATGAGAAAGAGAGGATCGAAACGAGCAAAGTCATCGCTCAAACAAGATCCACCTCCTTCACAAGTTTGGAAACCTAAGGAGGATAGAAGGCTCAAGCATCCACAAGGTCCAAAAGATACGCTTAACGCTCAACATCCAGGGTGGCGAAAGATCGATTATCTTCGCCTCTCAGACCCTCCCATCATTTGAGCAAGACAAGTCGAGCTAATGATGTTAAACAAGCGCTCCTCGGGAGGCAACCCGAGCATTAGGTAACTTTTCTTTTTCTTTGTAGCACAGGTAGTAGAGACCATGATTGTATTTTGGATCCTCCGGAATGCATTACTATTATTATGCTTTTGTTCGGATAACGTTTGTTGTTCTATGAGCGTTTACACCGGCACATGAGAGATGAGCATCGACTTTCGAGAGACAACGTTGGATAGGTTCCAATTCACAGTGTATGAGAGCTTTTGCATTTGACGCGAGTTAACTTCGATGCGAGCGAACGAATTTGGCAGAGCTAAGCCTTCTCTATCCCTCTTATATGGTCCTTTTCATAACGTTGTTTTCGATTCTACTTTTCCAGGCGAGAGTCTACACCGTGGACGGTGTATGGTTCAAACCGTGAGATCAAGTCCATACTCGAGAAGACGGTATCCAGATCCCGAAAAGATTGGGCCCTCAAGCTCGATGATGTCGTTTGGGCGTATCGCACGTCATTCAAAACCCCCATCGGGATGACACCGTTCCAACTCGTCTACGGCAAGGCATGCCATCTCCCCGTGAAATTGGAGCACAAAGCTTACTGGGCCACCAAGCAGTTGAACTACGACCTCAAATCTGCAGCCGAGAAACGAGTTCTCTCGCTCCATCATCTTGAGGAAATCCGCCTTGACGCGTATGAAAACGCAAAAATCTACAAAGAGCGGACGAAGAAATGGCACGACAAGCATATCCTCCAGCGTAACTTCCAGGTAAACGATCTTGTCCTTTTGTTTAACTCACGGTTGCGACTTTTTCTAGGAAAGTTGAAATCGCGGTGGTCTGGTCCGTTCAAGATCAAATCCGTATCACCAAGTGGTGCGATCGAACTATGGGATCATCCCGAAGGTTCATTCAAAACTAACGCTCAACGCCTGAAGCTCTACAACCCTGCTTTTCCATCGGACACGAGAGGAGCCATCGCCCTCTCCGATCCCGCAGAGTCGTGAATCCTTGTCGGGTCCAGCTAACGACCTAAAACAAGCGTTTGTCGGGAGGCAACCCGAACCCGTATCCTTATTCTATATTAGTTTTGTTTTAGCTTTCTTTTCTTTTTATTCTCTCGTGGTCCAATTCTGGCTATTTCAGGGCTCACGGGTCACGGGACTACTTATTTCTCAATTTTGGCCGAAATTCAGCACGGCCCGTGTTGCCTGTAACACGGTCGTGTCCATTTGCGTTAGATTTTCACAGAAATTCTGCACGGTCCGTGTTGCGTTTAACACGGCCGTGCTTGATTTGGCGATATGTCAACAGACAATCTGCACGGCCCGTGTTGAACTAAACACAGCCGTGTTTACTTCACGGATTTTTGACAGAGATTTAACACGGACCGTGCTCTACTTCAACACGGCCGTGTTCGACTCATTCGAGACACCCGACACGGACCGTGTTCGATCTATACGGACCGTGTCATCGTTTTTTTCGCCTTTTTAAATCTATTTTCGCAGGACTCGGCCGTGTCGTCTTGCTTCTCCGTCTCCCCTCGTCACCGCCGCCTTGTTCTGCCATGCGCCCGCCGGCGCCGTCGCCGTCGCCGCTCTATACTCTCGCGACCGGATCCCTTTCGGCTCTCCTCCACTTCGCCGGTCACCGCATCTGTTCCTGCCGTGTTCCGCTGTCGCAGTCTCCCCTAGCCACCGCCTCGCTCTCCCCTAGCCGCCGCCTCGCTCTCCCCTCGCCGTCGCCTCGCCGCCGCCGTCTCCCTGAAGGGATTCCTGGGATCTCTAGAGCGAATCCTATTCCTAAGAGATCGATTCTAGGGTTTGCGCAGCGGATATAAAACAAAAATTTGATGAACCCTAGAACCATGCTTCTATTGATTCGTAGAAAACGTTAGAACGCTTACCTCAATCGATCCGGGGTCTGTCTCTATTAATGAATCGTTCTGATCACGAAAGGCAGGAAGATTACCTCGCCCTCTACACGTATCCACACCTCGGGATGGATTCCAACGATTGGAACTTGTCTGCTAGGACTCGAATCTCTATTCGATTTGTGCTTCAAGAAAACGGACTTCGATCAGCCTCTCAAAACCTTGGATCTCACCAAAGTTCTGCTAGAAGTCTGCCCAAGTCGGCTCTTAGAGTTCCCCTATCAATTAGGGTTATGATCTCTTTCTTATAAAGTGATTTAACCCTAATTTCGGTTTATTTTCGGAAAAACTGAATTCCCGGAACGGACGGTCCAGAAAAGCACTTGGACCGTCCGTTCCAGCATGTAGGACGGACGGTCTGCCTAAACGTGGACCGTCCGTTCCACCACGTAGAACGGACGGTCTACATGCTAACGTGGACCGTCCGTTCCAGTCACCAGAACGGACGGACCACGCGTCTGGACCGTCGGGGCCGGAACGTCCGTTCCGGACCTTTCGGTCCGTCCGGGCCGGACCCTTCCCCCTCGGGTAGGATTGTGTCAGAGTACTTACATCGATAAGGTCTTGAAACGGTTCAAGATGCACGATTCCAAGAAAGGAACCTTACCGATGAGCAGTGGCACAGTTCTCTGCAAGAGTCAGTGTCCTACGACACCTGATGAGCGAGAACGCATGGATAGGATTCCATATGCTTCGGCAATTGGATCCATCATGTATGCCATGCTTTGTACTCGACCGGATGTATCCTACGCGTTGAGCATTACGAGTAGATACCAGTCAGATCCAGGTGAGTCGGATCGCCGTCAAGAACATCCTGAAGTACTTGAGAAGGACTAAGGATGTGTTCTTGGTATACGGTGGGTCGGAAGACGAGCTCGCTGTAAGAGGTTACACCGATGCTAGTTTCCAGTCAGACCCAGATGACTACAGATCGCAGTCTGGCTATGTTTTCTGCTTAAACGGAGGCGCTGTTAGGCTTTGATTACGTCAAACGTCCTGCGTAACAGGAGGACTATAAAGGCGTGTATCAGGTACGAAACGAATCATGTACTGGATTGTAGATAGTCAAGACGGGATTTGTACCTCTCGTAAAAGAGAGAGATATCGTGCTGATAGCCCCATTGCTCTGTATTGTGACAACAATGGAGCGATCGCACAAGCGAAAGAACCCAGATCCCATCAACGATCCAAACACATACTCAGACGATTTCACCTTATCAGGGAGATTATAGACAGAGGAGACGTACACATTTGCAGAGTGTCGACAGATGACAACATTGCCGATCCGTTGACGAAGCCTCTCCCTTCGTCGAAGCATGAAGGTCATGTTAGGGATATGGGCATTAGATGTTTAGCAGTTCATGACAGATCTAGCATGCAAGAACATGTAATGAATAAAATACTCTCATAAAACCACATAGAAAGTATCAATACATCGAATGTATCTGAACAAAGCACATAATCAGTACATCATAGAGCACTAAACCAACAATCTCCCACTTGCTCTAATCATGAACTGCTAAACATCTAATGCCCATATCCCTAACATGACCCTCATGCTTCGACGAAGGGAGAGGCTTCGTCAACGGATCGGCAATGTTGTCATCTGTCGACACTCTGCAAATGTGTACGTCTCCTCTGTCTATAATTTCCCTGATAAGGTGAAATCGTCTGAGTACGTGTTTGGATCGTTGA
>NW_010965625.1:620735-621095 GCF_000463585.1 Tarenaya hassleriana
ATGAGTTCCTCATTCCCAGTCACGAGAAATCCATATCTCGTTGGCTCTTGGCGAATCCTGCCTGATCTCCGAGGCTCACGCGTCAAAGGTTGAGTCACAACGGGCAGTGTAACAGGTTGAACTTCTTCAACTTGTTCACTCGGCTCAGCGTCTACTTGCTGCTCTCGAACTTCTTGGATGGCAACGTGCACACGTATAAGGCACGACTTGTGGCGAAAGGATTCCGTCAAATTCATGGTATTGACTATGATGAGACGTTTTCGCCTGTAGTCATGCTGAAGTCCATCAGGATCCTGCTTGCCATAGCCGCATATTACGACTATGAGATATGGCAAATGGATGTCAAGACCGCGTTCCTTA
>NW_010965625.1:621162-623889 GCF_000463585.1 Tarenaya hassleriana
AGGTCCATTTATGGACTGAAGCAGACTATGAGAAGCTGTAACCTTCGCTTTGATGAGACAATCAAAAAGTTTGGTTTCTCACAGAACGAAGAGGAGCCATGTGTTTACCAGAAGGCTAGTGGGAGCACAGTAGTATTTCTAGTGCTGTACGTGGATGACATTCTCCTTATAGGAAACGACGTTCCTACCTTGCAAGGCGTTAAGTCTTGGCTAGGAATGCAGTTTTCTATGAAGGACCTAGGAGAAGCGACCTATATTTTAGGCATAAAATCTATAAAGATAGATCGAGGCGGCTTCTAGGATTGAGTCAGAGTACCTACATCGATAAGGTCTTGAAACGGTTCAAGATGCAAGATTCCAAGAAAGGAACCTTACCGATGAGCAGTGGCACAGTTCTCTGCAAGAGTCAGTGTCCTACGACACCTGATGAGCGAGAACGCATGGATCGGATTCCATATGCTTCGGCAATTGGATCCCATCCAAATCCAGACAAGAAATAGAAATAATGTTTCTGCTAATCGCAGGAACATAGTAAGAATTACTAAGCTCTAAAACAAGTCTAGAAGGAAGATGCAAATCGTAAACGCCAACACACAATGCAGCAACTTTTGCTCCATTTCCGACGCGTAGATCCGCTTCTCCCTTAGCTAGCCTCCTACTTCTTCTTAGTCCCTGCACATTTCCACTAATGTGTGAGGCACTTCCGGTATCCAATACCCACGAAGATATAGTACAGATGTTAGCTTCTATAACATGAATACCTGAGGCAGATGCTTCACCAAGCTTCTTATCCTTCAGATCTTCCAAGTAAAGGTGACAATTACGCTTCCAGTGTCCAGACACTCCGCAGTAATGACAGTCACCCTTATCGGGCTTAGGCTTAGGCGTAGAGGCAACTTTTGCCTTTTTCGCCGCCTTCTTTTTGGCTTTACCCCGCCGCTTCTTGCTGGAGTTATTCTCAACAGCAAGCACAGTCTTGGGCACCACAATATCCTGCTCGGCCGATTTAAGCATCCCATGCAGTTCGGCTAAGCTCTTAGTCATCCCGTGCATATGGTATTGCATTACGAACTGGTTATAGTCCTCGGGTAATGACATCAGGATCAAGTCCGCAACCAAGTCACCATCGAGGTTCACTCCCATGCGCTCAAGTTCCTCGACATGAGCTCGCATGTTGAGGACGTGGGTGTTGACAGAACTGCCTCTCGGCATATCCGTCTTCACTAGAGCTTTTAGCGTCTTGTACTTTTCAGTACGCGCTAGCTCCTCAAACATGGTCTTGAGCTGATTGATCATATCAAACACACTCTTCCCCTCAAACTGCCTCTGCAGATTCGGGGCCATGCTTCCCAACATGAGACAGGAGATCTCATTGTCGTCAGACTGATGCTTCAACCAAGCATCCTTGACGGCTCTCGAGGCATTGGCCGCAGGCTCTGGTGGTAGAGCCCCTTCCAGGACGTATGACTTCTTATCGTGCTTGAGAACTATTCTCAAGTTACGATACCAGTATAAGAAGTTTGTCCCAGTCAATTTATTCTTCTCAAGGATAGATCGCATCGTCAAACTCGGTACACTACCGGTTGACGCCATGTCCTACAAAAGAGACAAAACAGAACGAACAAAAACAAATGCAGATTCTATTAATGATCTACTACCAGCTAGTCCATCATCAATCAGTGTCAATCTATCTATGATCCACTACCAGCTAGCCCATCATCAAAACAGTGACAACACAGATGTAAAGATAAGCTATATTCCCATAAAGAAAACTAACCCTACAATAATTTTCTATATGGGACTAAGATCCGTATTTCACACAAGAATAAATTGTTACACCTATCCTCATGCTATTTAGGTAGACATCTAATGTCAATCATATCTAATATGACTCTTAGATCCTTTATGAGACTATGATATCAAATATCATTGCATACTCGTCTCATCTGTACCATTAAGTATCAAGTCAAACTTGACAACTTAACCCAAGATAAACCATATTCAAGCTGTAGGAACCACGATTTCCTACCCTGCCTCACAAAGATAATCCGGCACGCTCAGCTTTGGCATGACCCGTGTTACGGATGATCAATGCCTTCTCAAGGATAGATCGCATCGTCAAACTCGGTACGCTACCGGTTGATGCCATGTCCTACAAAAGAGACAAAACAGAACAAACAAAACAAATGCAGATTCTATTAATGATCCACTACCAGCTAGTCCATCATCAATCAGTGTCAATCTATCTATGATCCACTACCAGCTAGTCCATCATCAAATAATGACAACACAAGATGTAAAGATAAGACCAAGATAATACGGCACACCCAGCTTTGGCATGGCCCATGACACGTACGATCGAGGCCTTGACAAGTGCTTTACTTATAGAGCTTCTAGACCTAATCGGTTTCTGTGCAACGATTGTTCATAATCCGAATAGACCATCCATTCGATTATGTAATCCCAATCTCGAAGCTCCCACTCAATCAAGCATATCCAATATTTTGATTAAGTCACATGCATTCTTTCACTATGGACCATCCATAAGAATAAATCATGTCTATTTGAGTCACAGTTGATCAGATTAAGCAACGATTGCATAATCGGACCTTGAAAACGAAGAATTTCAGAATCTGCACCTCGGACCGTCCGTTCTGGATACAGAACGGACGTTCCAGGTTTGATAGAACGATCGTTCTCGACTTCAGAAGTCAGAACGGACGTTCC
>NW_010965625.1:624565-641553 GCF_000463585.1 Tarenaya hassleriana
TTTTCAATTAGGGTTCTAATCTCTTTCTCTTATAAAGTGATTTAACCTTAATTTCGGTTTAATTTTCGGAAAACTGGAACCTGGAACGGACGGTCCGGAATTGCACGTGGACCGTCCGTTCCAGTAAGGCAGAACGGACGGTCTACGTTGTGCGGACCGTCCGTTCTATCCTCATAGAACGGACGGTCTGCGTGTTGTCGTGGACCGTCCGGTCTGGTTCGGGCGGACCGTCCGTTCTGGACTTTCTGGTCCGTCCGTTCCAGCCCCTTCCGTCTCGGTTTTTCGTCGTTTTCTCTCGTGCATTTGTCCTTCCCTGCGTGTGTGACCCTGTAGGCTCATTCGACATAGCAGTATAACCTGAAATCCCTATTTCGGGTATACAAGTCATAGGCGGTCTCTAGCAAGACACTATGACTACCTATCTCGAATAGAGTTTGTTCGTGATCATACGAACGCCAGTGATGATTCCGGCTGATGATCCTTTTGTATCGCGATATCATATGTCGAACATAAGGCATGGACCAGCCACCTTATCTGATTCGACTGCTTTCTTGTTCACTGAGTTCGATTGTCTGAAATAGACGACGTTCGTCTATAGTGCGGCCACACATTTCTACAGTCTCGCTCACACGAGGGGCCCAGCGATATCTCTCTCTTTTACGAGAGGTACAAATCCCGTCTTGACTATCTACAATCCAGTACATGATTCGTTTCGTACCTGATACACGCCTTTATAGTCCTCCTGTTACGCAGGACGTTTGACGTAATCAAAGCACGCAACTCCTCATGTTGGATTCCGTAGATATCTCAGGTCTTAGGATCCAATCATGGAACCGTCATATGAGATTCTAGTCATGACTCTAGTCCATGTGACAATCTCATGCGGGTCAATCCAGTATTCCATTCTCCAACGAATACCTATGATTGTGATCGTATCCAATACTTATGATCATCTATGTGATTATCAATCACACATCATACTAGTCTTATTATGTCGTTATTCCCATAACGACACAAGACTAGGGAGTTTAGTATCATTCATAATGATACATGGATTCCATAACAGATCTAGCATGCAAGAACATGTAATGAATAAAATACTCTCATAAAACCACATAGAAAGTATCAATACATCGAATGTATCTGAACAAAGCTCATAATCAGTACATCATAGAGCACTAAACCAACACTCCCCATCTCTTCTGCCCTCACTCCGACTATGGCTGAGCGAGGCCGGATCGTAGGCCGCCCCGAAAGAGGTCCGAAGCACCGGTACAGCCGC
The DNA here is from genome assembly GCF_000463585.1 of Tarenaya hassleriana. Taxonomy (NCBI): domain Eukaryota; kingdom Viridiplantae; phylum Streptophyta; class Magnoliopsida; order Brassicales; family Cleomaceae; genus Tarenaya; species Tarenaya hassleriana. The sequence continues at coordinate 625,848 of NW_010965625.1, forward strand.
ACGCTCCTGGACAACAAACCTTGGGCCCCTCGCCAAGGCGCCATCATGGAGCTTACCGACCTCACGCCGATCCGACCTGAACCGGGCGTTCTTCGGATCAATCACCGGGACAACACCACCAAGACCGTCTACCTCAAACTTGAACAACAAGGCTTACAACCGACCAAGTTTTTCGGTGACGATCTGGATCGCATCGGAATCCATGACGAGTTGGTTCGTATCTTTGATATGCTCGGGTGGTCGAGTTTTCTGACGGTACATGAGAAGAGTTTCAAGACTTTGACTCTGGAGTTCCTCTCTACCATCCATTGCTACTTTCCGAGCGATGGCAGCACAGCGACTGCCTTCATGTGTTTTCGAATGAGGAATAACGAGTATCGCCTCTCAATGCGTCAGTTCGCTGATATCCTCGGGATCGAGCCAGGTACATCTTTGAAGCTCTCTCTTTTTCTACCTCAACGTCAGGAAACATTTTGGCATGCTATCGCTGCTCGATCGTACGAGAGGCGAACCGCAAAGGCGACTTGGATCCGCCACCCGGTGGCTCGGTATTTTCACCAATTCCTTACCAGCTGCCTCCTCGCCCGAGCTGCTGGCGGCACGGTGAACCATCAGGAACTGGGTTTTCTTCGCTGGGCTTTGAGCGACGCCTTCGACGGCGACACTTGGGGAATGGAGGAAGTATGCCTTGCTTCCCGTATGGCGATGCATCTCGAGACATTTGCTCAACCAGGGAATCCGACAGACGTCAAGACATGCGTCGGCGGCATCATCACCATGATTGCTCGTCGCGTGGGCATTAATGTCGGACTCTATTCAGACGATGTCATCCTAGGCTACACTCTCCTGGATATTGTTGCATTGGTCCAGAAATTTCATCTCTCCGAGCGACCGGTACGCTGGCACTGGAACTATCTGGACCATCAAGGTGACCGCCAGCGAGTACGTCTCCCTTGTCCCCATCTACCGCCGATCACTCAGGTCGGTCTCCTCTTCCGAGCCCCCTTTGACGATGTCCCCGCTGACGATGCTGCCATGCCAGATGCTGACCAGCTCTCCTCTTCTCGGGCCCCTCAGTCCTACCCTCTTCCTTCAGAGGACTTCTCCTTCGACATGCCTCCCTCTCCACCACCGGATCTGAGCTTTCACTCATTCCCTGACTACTCTGCCCAGATTGACATGCTCAGCCAGAGGATGCAGAGTATGGAGACGACTATGCACGTGTTCGACGCTCAGCTCCAGTCTTTTGGAGATATGATACGGACGGAGTTCGACGCTCAGAGGCAGTTCCGCGAGCAGCAGCATCAGATGGCGCAGTACGCCACGGAGTTTCACCGCCGCTATGACGCGAGGTATGCAGCCGACAGCGACGCCCCCCTGATCCCCTTTCCACCTGGCTATCCGTACTCGCCATACTATTATCAGCCAGGACCACCACCACCACCTCCGGAGCAGTGAGCGTTTGGTAGTCCTTTTCTTTTTCCCCTTTCCCTTTTTTTTTTCTTCTTTCGCTTTTGCGTTTTCAGTCTGTTTTATTTGGGATTATCAGTTGTACTTTTCAGACTTGACGATGTATCACTCGTACCTGTTCTATTTGCTAATCAGCCAGGACCACCACCACCACCTCCGGAGCAGTGAGCGTTTGGTAGTCCTTTTCTTTTTCCCCTTTCCCTTTTTTTTTTCTTCTTTCGCTTTTGCGTTTTCAGTCTGTTTTATTTGGGATTATCAGTTGTACTTTTCAGACTTGACGATGTATCACTCGTACCTGTTCTATTTGCTACGTTGCTTTGGTTTGTGCTATTGTTTTATGTGTTTACAAGGTCGCATCACATTCCACGCGTACGCTGAGAGCTGTGAGATTTCGTCTGAGCCTTTTCTTCGATCTTTGAGTACCGTGAGGGAGCGCGCCATTCATTCACGCTAAGTATTCTTTTACCCCGTTCCCTTTTTGGTTTCTCTCACTGGTTTTCCCTTTTCCCAGGGCGACTTGACACCGCGGACGGTGTCTTGTTCAAGTCTGGGGGAGGATAGTTTGACAACTTGTTTTTCCCATTTTGTCAGTCCTTGATACATTTTAGCACATCATCTAGTAAATCTGCATAGAAAAACTACAAAAACTCGATTTCAGGTGATCAGTTAGAAGATTCATGAGAGATAGAGTAGAAATCTCTTGAGAGTATAGATGAACCTGACTTAGTTATCTGAGCGCCCGAATGAATTGTCGGACTTATCTGTAAAGGTAGCTTGACCTGAGGAATGATCTATAGGTTATGAGATGAGTCGTTGCCTAGGATGAAAGAGGGAATGAAAGCTTTCTAACCCAAGCGTATATGTTTCCCGCCTAGTCTAGCGAGCCTTTTTTCTCGCTCTATCTCTATTTCTTTTGACTCGTCTAGACACACAGGCAAGTAGTCCGGGGGTGGCAGCAATCATCACAAGGCAAAAGTAAGCCCTGTTTCCAAAACCCATACCTTGTTCTTACGTTCGTTTTCCTTGATCATATCATGCATTCAATCCAACGCGTATTTCGAAAAAAAAATGAAATGAAAAAAATTAATGATGAAAGGAAAGAAAAGCCTTGAAAAAAAAAGCTCGAATAAGAACGACAGAAGGCGAATGCACTTGATATTGATCTTTGGAATCCCGATTTTCCATCACCATATTCAGACTTATTCCAAACTCAGGTGGATCGAATTATTCTTGTAGACAGCGATAAATAGATTTGAGAAACGTGTTTGGTAGATAACTTGAAATCCACTTTGAAGTTTTGGGCAATGAATTTCGTCGTGCAGTTCTATGGTCATTTTGTTGGAATGGAGATCTGAATAGGATAAGTTTGATTTAATTAAAGGTTAGTCGATACAGGAGAGAGATTTCACTTTTGAAACTCATGGAGATTTCTGATTGATCATCTGTTCTGCTTCCCCCTCATGCGTTTTGTGTTTCCATCATATGTTTGCTCGAGACGAGCAAAAGTATAAGTCTGTGGGAGTTTGATAACACGATTTTCTCCTCTATTTCAAAGTCCATTGTCCAACGGTTTCGCCTCAGTTTTGTGTTATTAGACCTTTAGGATCATTTCAGCACTGGTTTTTGCTTCTCCTGCATTCTTTGGTGATTGGACAGGCAATAGACGCATTATGGACGCCGGAGGAACATAATCGAGGACTTCAAAGCATATTGGACCGGAACAGAATGATAAAGACATTTCCAGCTCGAGTTGAACTTGAACACGGCCATGTCGAGTTCAAACACGGCCGTGCAAAGGCAAAGAAACGAAGGAATTCTTACAGGCAATTGACACGGATCATGTCGACGTCAAACACAGCCGTGTCAATCTGCAACTCGCCCGTGTCCAACCCGTGCAGAAGCGCATAAGTTTTGATCAGACAATTGACACAGACCGTGTTGCCATTCAACACGGCCGTGTTACGTTTCGAGAAAACTTCCTATTTTTGCATCCGAACTTCCGTTTTCGGAATGAGAAGAAGCCTAGCCGCCAAAGAAATAAATAGAGGACGTTTTGGGCTTCAGAAATCATCGAGAGATCACAAGAGAAGCCAAAGAACTCGAGAGAGAATCAAGACGGAGTTTTCCGGGAGCAGAGATTGAAGAATCGTCGTCGAGAGATCGCTACGAGTCTTCTTTATCTGTTTTTATGTTTCTCTTTATTGATTTGAACTCGTTTGTTGTTATGGGTAGTGAGTAGTCGTTTCACTGTAGCTAGGGATTTAACCCTGTAGGAATTTGTTTGGTTTTTATTTTCCGAGACTACGTTATTGATACTCGGCGGTTTAATTGAATTAAGTTTATTGCTTTTAATCTTCTTGGTCTGTTGATTGATTGATCTTAGATTCTGATTTACAACGAGAGTTGGAATTAGATTCGGAACGAATTCATTGAATAAATTGATTAAGACTATTGAGAGATAGGTTAATCGGTTTAGGAACTGTGATAGTGATCATTAAGGCGTTTGATATTTTAATCTATTAGGTTGAGAGATCGATAGGTTAAATTATTCGATAGTGGATTTAGGACTTGAGAGAACCAAAGCTGATATTAGAACTTGAGGTCCCCGATTAGAGTTCGATATTCGTAGATTCTCCATCCTTAGAAACAATCCCTGCGCGTTAAGATTATCCCGAAGCTACAGTGGTTTAGTTATCTGATTTACTTAGTTTATTTATTGCTTTACTTTCAGTGTTCATCTCTTTCCTCTGCTATTTGCTGATCTGAATCTTAGTCGAGTCTTGTTCTTAGTGGTAACTATTCCCTGTGTTCGACCCTGGTACTACAGTTGATCCGTATCCTTGCGGTATTCGTTGTATCTAGGTTTTTTTACTTGAACTTATTTCTAAACCTAGATTTGTGTGATCACTTAGACCGGACAGACTGGCTAAGTAGTCCGTTCGGTCTAGACACCTTAGTCCGTTCGGTCCAACAACTTGGTCCGTTCGGACTGGATCATCTAGTCCGTTTGGTCCAACAATTTGGTCCGTTCGGACTGGATAATCTGGTCTAGAGATAAACGATGAAACCCTAGACCGTCCGGTCCAGAGGACCAGACCGTTCGGTCTTGGCGAAAAAACGCGATCAGATCACGTTTTTCGTCGTTTCGGCCCCGATTCAGATCCGAATTCAACCCGGTTTTCGCCTGTGAACTTAGAACAGAAACCTCTTGCACACTATGCAACAAAGAACACGAAATCTACTCTGGATTCACAATCAATTCATGCATAGTATCAAAACAAACATGGATTCAAACAATTCAAATCCTATAACGTGCATGCTCGGGTTCTACGAAATCAACACAGAGCAACCAGGCTCTGATACCACTGTTGGGATTCCTGGGATCTCTAGAGCGAATCTTATTCCTAAGAGATCGATTCTAGGGTTTGCGCAGCGGATGTAAAACAAAAATTTATTAAAAAACCCTAGAACATGCTTCTTATGAATCGTAGAAAAGCAAGAACGCTTACCTCAATCGATCCGGGGCCTGTATCAATTGAAGAATTCGTTTGATCACGTAAGGGAGGAAGAATACCTCGCCCTCTCACGTATCCACACCTCGGGATGGATTCCAACCTTTGGAACTTGTCTGCTAGGACTCGAATCTTCTATTCGATGATGTGCTTTGAGAAAAACGAGACTTAGATCACTTCTTAGACGCTCTAGACTCTCCAAAAAGGTCTCTTGAAGTTCTCTTAGTCGGCCCCCTCCTTATTAGGGTTATTAATCTCCTTTCTATAAAGTGATTAACCTAATTCCGGATTTTAAAATTAATTCTGAAACCTAGACCGAACGGACTGCTAAGTAGTCCGTTCGGTCTAGACACTTGGTCCGTTCGGACCAGCACAAAACACAGTCCGTTCGTTCGGACTGGTCAGTCAGTTCGGTCCAACAATTTGGTCCGTTCGGACTGGATCCTCTAGTCCGTTCGATCTAACAATTTGGTCCGTTCGGACTAGATGCTCTGGTCCGTTTAGTCCACTCCTGGACCGAACGGTCCGGACCTCGTGTCCAGGTTTCTCGACGTTTTCTCGTGCATTTGTCATTCCCTGCGTGTGTGACCCTGTAGGCTCATTCGATATAGCAGTATATCCCGAAATCTTCATTTGGGTATACAAGTCATAGGCGGTCTCTAGCAAGACACTATGACTACCTATCTCGAATAGAGTTTGTTCGTGATCATACGAATGCCAGTGATGATTCCGGCTGATGATCCTTTTTGTATCGCGATATCAAATGTCGAACATAAGGCATGGATAAGCCACCTTATCTGATTCGACTGCTTTCTCGTTCACTGAGTTCGACTGTCTGAAATAGACGACACTCGTCTATAGTGCGGCCACACATTTCTACAGTCTCGCTCACATGAGGGGCCCAGCGATATCTCTCTCTTTTACGAGAGGTACAAATTCCATCTTGATTGTCTACAACCCAGGACATGATTCGTGTCGTACCTGATATACGCCTTTATAGTCCTCCTGTTACGCAAGACGTTTGACGTAATCAAGGCACGCCACTCCTCATGTTGGATTCCATAGACATCTCAGGTCATAGGATCCAATCATGGAACCGTCACATGAGATTCAAGTCATGACTATTGTCCATGTGACAATCTCATGCGGGTCAATCCACTATTCCGTTCTCCAACGAATACCTATGATTGTGATCGTATCCAATACCTATGATCATCTATATGATCATCAATCACACATCATACTAGTCTTAGTATATCATTATTCCCACAATAATACATGACTAGAGAGTTTAGTATTGTTCATAACAGTACATGGATTTCATAACATATTAAAGCATTCACAATACGTAATGAATCAAACACTCATCCATAAACTATAGAAAGTGTCAATACATCAAATGTATCTAAGTAAAGCTCGCATAACAGTACATCATAGAGCACTAAACCAATACATTTTAGGCATCAAGATCTATAGATATAGATCGAGGCGGCTTATGGGGTTGGGTCAGAGTACTTACATCGATAAGGTCTTGAAACGGTTCACGATGCAAGATTCCAAAAAAGGAACCTTACCGATGAGCAGTGACACAGTTCTCTGCAAGAGTCAGTGTCCTATGACACCTGATGAGCGAGAACACAAGGATCGGATTCCATATGCATCGGCAATTGGATCCATCATGTATGTCATGCTTTGTACTCGACCGGATGTATCTTATGCGTTGAGCATTACGAGCAGATACCAGTCAGATCTAGGTGAGTCACACTGGATCGCCATCAAGAACATCCTGAAGTACTTGAGAAGGACTAAGGATGTGTTCTCGGTATACGGCGGGTCGGAAGACGAGCTCGCTGTAAGGGATTACACCGATGCTAGTTTCCAGTCATACCCGGATGACTACAGATCGCAATCTGGCTATGTTTTCTGCTTCAACGGAGGCGCTGTGAGCTGGAAGAGTTTTAAGCAAGCGACCGTTGCAGATTCTACTACAGAAGCTGAGTATATTGCAGCGTCAGACGCAGCAAAGGAAGCTGTTTGGATCAGAAAGTTCGTTGGCGACTTGGGTGTCATTCCTAGCGTTGATAGTCTCATTGCTCTGTATTGTGACAAGAATGGTGCAATCGCACAAGCGAAAGAACCCAGGTTCCATCAATGATCCAAACACATACTCAGACGATTTCACCTCATCAAGGAGATCATAGACAGAGGAGACGTGCACATATGCAGAGTGTCGACAGATGACAACATTGCTGATCCGTTGACGAAGCATCTCCCTTCGTCGAAGCATGAGGGTCATGTTAGGGATATGGGCATTAGATGTTTAGCAGTCCATGAGTAGATCAAGTGGGAGATTGTTGGTTTAGTGCTCTACGATGTACTGTTGTATGAGCTTTATTATGATATATTCGATGTATTGACACTTACTATAGTTTTATGGTTGAGTGTTTGATTCATTACATGTTTTGCATACTATAATATGTTATGAAATCCATATATTGTTATGAACAATACTAAACTCCCTAGTCATATATCGTTGTGGGAACAATGATGTACTAAGACTTGTATGATGTGTGATAGATGATCATAGAGATGACCATAGGTATTGGATACGATCACAATCATAGGTATTCGTTGGAGAACGGAATACTGGATTGACCTGGATGAGATTGTCACATGGACTAGCGTCATGACTTAATCTCATGTGACGGTTCCATGATTGGATCCTGTGACCTGAGATATCTACGGAATCCGACATGAGAAGTTGCGTACTTTGAATGCGTCAAACGTCCTGCGTAACAGGAGGACTATAAAGGCGTGTATCAGATACGACATGAATTATGTGTTGGATTGTAGATAGTCAAGATGAGATTTGTACCTCTCGTAAAAGAGAGAGATATCGTTGGGCCCCTCGTGTGAGTGAGATTGTAGAAATGTGTGTCCACACTATAGACGAACGTCGTCTATTTCGTACAATCGAACTCAGCAAACGAGAAAGCAGTCGAATCACCGAATAGTAGATCTAAATCCCGTTTTCTCATAGCACATCACCGAATAATATATTCGGGTCCTAGCAGACAAGTTCCAATCGTTGGAATCCATCCCGAGGTGTGGATACGTGTAGAAGGCGAGGTAATCTTCCTCCCTTTTGTGATCAGACGAACACATCAATTGATACATGTGACACCCGTAACCCGTGTACAGTATACGGGTTGTGCCACATGGACGATATAAAGTAAAATAATAATTTAATGAATGGCGGAAGCGAAAATTCCGAAGATCAGAGTAGCAGCGGGAAATACAAAGCGATTAGTATCGCAAAAAATCACATGTCCGAATATTCATAATGCAACCGTACAAAAGTAGAAACGATAAGTTCTTTGATTCAGAATACAAATCCCGTACATGATGCTGCTTCTCTCGGTTCGTCGTCTGCTGAGGCGCTAGGCGTAATCCTCGTGATCTAAAAAATATAAACCACGAGGGCTAAGCACAACCGCTTAGTGAGTAGCCCGGGTTGCACCCGGAAATCCCGTTCTCAATGAGAACGGTACAATCGACATTTCCCCATACACATACAACGAGTATACCAACACAATAAACACATCAATAGCAAACACAAACACGCCCATATGGAATCCACCATAGGGCTTAGCCATATACCCTGGTCAAGTCCATGACCAGGGGCGAATCCACGCCCGTCACCCACGTGACGTTGGCCATCGCATCACATGCGATCGTGCGCGTCTCCTGCGCCCGTCACTCTCGTGACTACCGATGTCGAGTCCACGACACAACGGAAATATAATCATATCCCTGTGGAGTCCACCACAGGGTCCAGCCATATACCCTAGTCAAATCCATGACTAGGGGCGAGTCCACGCCCGTCAAGTCCATGATGTTGGCCGTCGTGTCGCACACGACAAAACGCGTCTCAGACGCCCGTCAAGTCCATGACGGCGATGGTTGAGTCCACAACCATCAACAAACACAATCACGCTTGGCTCGTACGCACGAGCAAGCTACACACATGGCACACAACGTGCAATATCCCCATGATACAACCACGCATATCACGGTATCCGGTCCCTATCGGAATACCGTTCAACGCTATACAACTCTACCCGCAAGAAATCACACAACGACCACTCGTAGTTTGATATCACACATCTCGCCACGTCACGCAATGTTTTAACGAAACTTGTTCCGATTGGTCCCAATCGCGAAGCCTGCCCTCTGTCGATGGTTTGGTTCGCCCACAGTCACGTCTGGTCGGGCCCGGGTCAACCCCGAGGGTCGTTTTCTCCTTCCCGGCCAAAACCCATTTTTTCTAAGTTTCCTGAGTTTGGTCCGGCGGACCGTATTCTGGTCAGCCGGACCAGGTCTCCTTCTTCCCCTGGTCCGCTGTCATTTTTGGTCCGTCTGTCCGAGAGAGAACACGTCTGGTCCGGCAGACCAGGATTGGTCAGCCCCGGACCAGATCGATCCTTCTCTCTCGGTCCGCTCCCTTGGTCCGACGGTCTGAGGCTTCCTCCAACACGTCTGGTCCGGCGGACCAGGCGTGTTCTTCTCTCGGTCCGCTTTCTTTCCTGGCTCGGCGGACCGTGGGGCTTCGGAGCACGTCTGGTCCGGCGGACCAGGGTTGGTCAGCCCCGGACCAGGCGTATTTTTTCTCCGGTCCGCATCCTTTCTTCTGGTCCATCGGTGCGTGTCTCCTCGGAACACGTCTGGTCCGGCGGACCAGGGTCTGGTCCGGCGGACCAGGCGTGCTCTTCTGTGGGGCTTCGGAGCACGTCTGGTCCGGCGGACCAGGGTTGGTCAGCCCCGGACCAGGCGTATTTTTTCTCCGGTCCGCATCCTTTCTTCTGGTCCATCGGTGCGTGTCTCCTCGGAACACGTCTGGTCCGGCGGACCAGGGTCTGGTCCGGCGGACCAGGCGTGCTCTTCTCTCGGTCCGCCTTCTCTTCCCGTGGCTCGGCGGACTGCACGTGTTTTCCAGTCCTGGTCCGGAGCTGACCACGCATGGTCCGGCGGACCGGGACTGGAACCTCCTTCTTCCTCGCGATTTTCTCCGATTTCAACTCGATTTTTCTCACCCGAATCGATTCGGGGTGGCTTCTAAATACTAATTAAACACAGTTTGACAACCCTAAACATGTTCTATATCTCAAACACGCAAGGAAAATCTCGAATGCACCATTAAACATTGAAAACGAGATTGCACAAATCCAACTCAAGCCACTCACTTGTTCTTGAGTTGGTCCGAGCTTGGGTGAGTTCCTCGTGGCTCCACACGGCGTGAGAAGCTCCGGGACACGTCTGGACACGTCCCTCTTTGATACACGCACGGAGCCAAGGAAGTCTCGCTCGTTTCCTTCGGTGAAATGCGGTTTGTACGTGCGTGTCTTATGTTGCCTTTTGGACAACGAATACAACAAGCTCGAAACCAGGGGACACTTGGAGACTCACTAAGGTATTCCTATGGTTAGATTTCAAGAGGATATCCAGGCCAAAGGGCACTCGGAGTCCTTAGAAATCAACACACAAGTCGGACTAAAACAGAGCACTCGAGAGCACTCGGTTTGGGTGATAGATGGAAGGGATGTTCCAGGCCAAAGGGCACTCGGATGATTCCCAATTTTTGATGGAAGATAGGGGTATGAAAGAGGATTCAAAGGAGCTAAACCAACCTTGAATCCACCACGATTTGACCTTGCACAAGGGTGACACACACACACATGCGCAGAAGGCGATACTCTCGGACACACCAAGAAGAAGAAGCAATTAAGCAACTCGATTTTTATCAATTCAAAATCTGCTCATTCTTGACATACAAAGGCCTTTAAATAGGCTTGAAATACAGAAGAAATCAAAGAGAACTCGTGCATGAGGAGGAGCTAACAAAACATTAAAGAAAGGTAATGGGAAACAAGAGACCATAAAGTAAGGAACAAGTGGAGAGTTGTTGGAAGATGAAGCCCAACGTCTTGCAACGGCTAGGAGACTTAAAGAAGGTCTTCATTAGGTTAAAATAATGTTGAAAGCTTCTCCAATTCGTGCTTGATAAAGGTTGGCCGAAATTTGCTTCAAAGGTGGCACCATATCCTCTCCAATGGGTTGGTATCTTCTTGGACTTGTGTAGAATATGTTTGGGCTCTTTGGGCTTGGATCTTCAGCCCATTTATTGAAAATACAATCTTCAAATATCTCCTTAGTAGCCCATAGGTTAGCCCACGAAGTTTTAAGTGTTGCCCAACAATAAGCCAAAATAGATGTATGTTTTGGGCGATGTTGGTTCGTGCATCGTCCGGTTCATTCCGGGTTGGTCCGTCGGTCTTCATATCCATCCGTTGCTCCACCAATACATTGATTTTATCCTTAGTGTGTGAGACTTGGTCTGAATGCATTGACTCGTAGATTTCCTCTCCTTGTTCGGTTGCATCCCCGTCTCCATTAAGCTCCTCGCGGCTTCCTAGCTCGTCGCAAGTTGGATTGTTCATCCGTTCATCGTCCAACTTGTCCACATTGATGATGGATGATTGCTGGGATGCATCATTCCCTCCCCCTTGAAAAGGTTTTGTCCTCAAAACTTGCTTACCTACATCAAACGGATCCAAGTCAGCATCATTAAATTCAAAAGACACATTGCACTTACCTTGGCACTTAAGAAGGCGGTTGGCTTTGTCGTTGTGTTCCTCATGTATCCAAAATACATGTTCTTGTGCATATCCTCTTTCAAAGGGTTCGTCCTTCATGTTTGCCGTGGGTATTAAGGCTATGGTTGTACATGAATCGTCCACAAATGGATTGTAAGGTCCTCCTAATCCATGAGTTTGAGTGATACTTGTAGTTATCCACTCTTGCTTTGCCTCGGTCTTCTCTTTGTTAAGATGTAATACCTGCATTCTAATAGCAAAGACTAGAAAAACAAATATGATAGTGTAACATTTACTTTTCTTGAGGTCCTCATAGAAGTATTCGTTTCGGAAAGTCCTCATTTGTTCTTCAAATTGCGTTACATAGTCGTCCAAACAAGAATCATAGACAAGAATAAAAATTAGAACGAAATTACCGCGTAGGAGTCTTGACAAAAGATTGGTACGCTGCATAAATTCGGTTAAGGCATTGGGTAGCCAATTAGAGACTTGGTTTAAAATGTCGTCTTTTGTTGGTTCTCCAATTCGATTTGCTTTGTAGTGAAAGATCAAGTTCCTCGCACTCGTACTCTTTCCTCGTTCGAAGGGTATATCCTTCTTGATTGCAATGGACATTACAATAGTTGTGCTTTTTGTATTTCCATTGAATCGATGGTAAGGGCTACTCATTACACGTAGCCTTTTAGCTTGGATGAGGCGTGTAGCGGTCCACGCTTGTATTGCGTCATTCCTTTCTTCATCCAAATGTGGTACTTGTGAACAATTGAGAACAAACTCATTAGTGTAGTATGTACTCCCCTTGAAACATTTATAGAAGTGTTCCTTTTTGAAAATCTCCAAGTTTGATTCACGTTGTGCTACAAATTTATCAAAAGAAGGATCATAGACGAGAATAAAAATAGGAACGAAGTTACCGGTTGTTGCTCCTAGCTTATAGCTTATGAACTGTGTACAGATCTTTGTGGTGTTGGTTGGCCACTTTGGATGTTTGCTCAGAATCATGAAGTCCTCATTTTGTGCAACCACATCGAATGCATCCCTCTTCACGTCACACAACTCTTTGTTCTCGATTACCGCACCTTCGGATACTTCTTCGGCCATGAGATCAACGTCCTCGACCATTTTCTTCTCCTCGATCATGTACCCCATCACTTTCTTGGACGTGACCTTGGAATCCTCTTCAAGGTCTTTTACATCATCCTCAACTAGGGACTTATATTTCTCATCATTCACGACGGTTATCTTGTGTTTGTCGGGGCAATCACGTGCCATATGACCTCGCTCCCTACACTTGTAACACATGACCTCACAAATATGATTAGTACATGGAAACATTTTGTTACCTAGTATGGTGACTTCCTTTGAGGTTTCAATTGTGTTTCCCTTTTGTCTTGCATCTCCATTATCCGCTTTATCATTATCTTTGGTTTTGGCAAAGCTTTTGCATGTAGATGTTTGTGCTTGTATGTGGTTGATCCTCTTCGGCTTCTTGAGAATTTGTTGCTCTATATGAATCGCCATACACACAAGATCCTTCAAATCATGGTAAACTTGATGTTCTATCTCTCTTGCGATTTGTTCATGCAAACCATCTAGGAAGTGTGCCATGACTACTCTCTCATCGTCTTCTATTTCCAAGCATGTGCGAAGGTGTTCGAATTCTTCATAGTATTCCTCGATCGTCTTGCTTCCTTGCACTATGTCACGAAATCTATGTTGCAATTCATGAAGAAAGTGTTTAGGCACATACCTTCGACGCATCATGATTTTCATTTCTTTCCAAGTTGAAATCGAATCATAAGATGCACGTCGTCGTTCGGACGCTTCTCGCTTCCACCAATTCATTGCATGTCCAATGAGTTGGCTTGCGGCATGTTGCACCTTATTGTGCTCCGACCCTGCATACCCTTTAAATACTTCTTCCATCCGCTTCTCCCATTCGAGATAAGCATCCGGATTACATTGTCCCGCAAAGGTAAGAGGTTTAAAATCAGATTTATTACCTTGGATGTTTTGGATATGTTTTGTCCTTTGTATGACCTCTTCTACCTTATCTTCTTCTTTGAGTCTTCCACGATCATATACTGATCTACTCCATGGATGTGGATCTTCAAAGCATGGTTCGTTGAAATCTAGACTCGTTGACCTTTCATAGAAATGGCTGTTTGTTTTGCCGGACCTTGGTTGCATACGTTCTTCTTCAAGACGAGTTAATCGTGCTTGAATACTTCGTAGGACTTGCAACATGGACACGTTGTTTTTCTCTCCGTCTCTAAACATTTTTCTTTTGTTTTCTCAAATATGGGTTAGTCAAAAACAAAATACAAATAGAAACTCAAAGCAAAAAACGAAATAGGAAGAGATATAGTGTTACCTCTTCACCGGTGGGACTGTTTTTGTGGTTTTCGGTTTTCTTCAAAGCAAAAGGGTGAAATTTGATTGAAATGAATGTAAAACACAAAGAGAGATACTTTACCTTAGGGTGGTCCTTGGAAAGAGCTCTGATACCAAAAATGATACACGCACGGAGCCAAGGAAGTCTCGCTCGTTTCCTTCGGTGAAATGCGGTTTGTACGTGCGTGTCTTATGTTGCCTTTTGGACAACGAATACAACAAGCTCGAAACCAGGGGACACTTGGAGACTCACTAAGGTATTCCTATGGTTAGATTTCAAGAGGATATCCAGGCCAAAGGGCACTCGGAGTCCTTAGAAATCAACACACAAGTCGGACTAAAACAGAGCACTCGAGAGCACTCGGTTTGGGTGATAGATGGAAGGGAAGTTCCAGGCCAAAGGGCACTCGGATGATTCCCAATTTTTGATGGAAGATAGGGGTATGAAAGAGGATTCAAAGGAGCTAAACCAACCTTGAATCCACCACGATTTGACCTTGCACAAGGGTGACACACACACACATGCGCAGAAGGCGATACTCTCGGACACACCAAGAAGAAGAAGCAATTAAGCAACTCGATTTTTATCAATTCAAAATCTGCTCATTCTTGACATACAAAGGCCTTTAAATAGGCTTGAAATACAGAAGAAATCAAAGAGAACTCGTGCATGAGGAGGAGCTAACAAAACATTAAAGAAAGGTAATGGGAAACAAGAGACCATAAAGTAAGGAACAAGTGGAGAGTTGTTGGAAGATGAAGCCCAACGTCTTGCAACGGCTAGGAGACTTAAAGAAGGTCTTCATTAGGTTAAAATAATGTTGAAAGCTTCTCCAATTCGTGCTTGATAAAGGTTGGCCGAAATTTGCTTCAAAGGTGGCACCATATCCTCTCCAATGGGTTGGTATCTTCTTGGACTTGTGTAGAATATGTTTGGGCTCTTTGGGCTTGGATCTTCAGCCCATTTATTGAAAATACAATCTTCAAATATCTCCTTAGTAGCCCATAGGTTAGCCCACGAAGTTTTAAGTGTTGCCCAACAATAAGCCAAAATAGATGTATGTTTTGGGCGATGTTGGTTCGTGCATCGTCCGGTTCATTCCGGGTTGGTCCGTCGGTCTTCATATCCATCCGTTGCTCCACCAATACATTGATTTTATCCTTAGTGTGTGAGACTTGGTCTGAATGCATTGACTCGTAGATTTCCTCTCCTTGTTCGGTTGCATCCCCGTCTCCATTAAGCTCCTCGCGGCTTCCTAGCTCGTCGCAAGTTGGATTGTTCATCCGTTCATCGTCCAACTTGTCCACATTGATGATGGATGATTGCTGGGATGCATCACTCTTGGTCTCACTGAGCTCCCCTTGCCTCGATTCGTCTCCTTTCTCCCTCTTTCTCTCGGTTTCTCTCCTTCCTCACCTTGCACCCGAAATGGTTTTGGGAGAGGGTTGAGAGCTCGTTTTCTTCTGGAATAGGGGGCGAATTGGTTTCCTCCAAGGCCCAAGGGCGAGCCTGCAACCTTATCAAGGCATGGGAGGCAGCAGGACGACAGCCAGCTCGCAGACTCAGGCGGAACTCGCGTCCCAAGACCGCAAGATGGCGAGCTGGAAAATCTGTCGAGTCCCGGTCCGGCGGACCAGGAGTTGGTCCGGCGGACCGGGCTCAGTTTATTTTTTTTT
>NW_010965625.1:641790-643732 GCF_000463585.1 Tarenaya hassleriana
AAGACTGCAAGATGGCGAGCTGGAGATTCTGTCGAGTCCCGGTCCGGCTGACCAGGAGTTGGTCCGGCGGACCGGGCTCAGTTTATATTTTTTTTCGATTTTTCTTCTCCCAGTCCGCCTGTCCGGCCCGAGTCCGGCGGAGTCGTGGTCCGCCGCTGACCAGGCCTGGTCCGGCGGACCAGGCTCTATTTTTTTCTTTTTCCTTTTTTTTTGTTCTTTCTCGATCCTTCCCGCGTGTGACGATCCTCGTGCCTCTCCTCGGCATTGCACTATTTATTTTTGGTGATTTAATGACATCCCTATTTAATTATTTATTTTTAAATAATTAAATATTAAATTCGAGTTTCGGGGTATTACAAATCCTCCCCCCTTAAAATGAATTCGTCCTCGAATTCAGAATCGCGGAATATCATCACCAAAATACATTCCATAACGTCACGTCATCTGGAACTTAAGTCTGATACAACCCGATCGTCATACATAAAGAGTTAGTACATCGCTCAAGGGAATAGATGAGGATAACTACGACGCATCTCTGCCTCGGGTTCCCAAGTCATGTCAGAGACCCCTTGGCTCCGCCACAAGACCTTCACGAGTGGTACATCCTTCGTCCGCGGCTTCTTTATCTTCCGGTCCACGATCTGCAGCGGCTCGTCGCGGAAACGCGTAGCCTCCGTGAACTCCAACTCCTGGGGTTGTATCACGTGGGAAGGGTCCGCTACGTACCTTCGCAGCATCGACACGTCATGGACGTTACCTAGTTCCGGAGGTAATCCAAGACGGTATGCAACAGCCCCAACTCTCGCGATCACGGGATAAGGTCCGATGTAGCGTGGCTTCAGCTTCCCGCTCTGCCCGAACCTCGCATGACCCCGCATACCCTGCACCTGAAGAAAAGCGTAATCCCCGACCTCAAGCTCGAAGTCCCGACGTCGTCGATCGGCGTACGACTTCTGTCGGTCCTGCGCCGTCTTCAGATGGGCGCGAATCCTCCGTATTACCTCGGTGGTTTCCTCCACAATCTCCGGCCCAAACTCTGGTCGCTCCCCGATCTCCGTCCAGCACAACGGTGTCTTGCACGGTCTCCCATACAAGGCCTCGTATGGAGACGGATCGGCGTACGACTTCTGTCGGTCCTGCGCCGTCTTCAGATGGGCGCGAATCCTCCGTATTACCTCGGTGGTTTCCTCCACAATCTCCGGCCCAAACTCTGGTCGCTCCCCGATCTCCGTCCAGCACAACGGTGTCTTGCACGGTCTCCCATACAAGGCCTCGTATGGAGACGCTCCGATGCTCATGTGATGGCTGTTGTTGTACGCAAATTCGCACAACGTCATGTACTGGTCCCACGGATCTCCCCACTCCATAATACACGCTCGGAGCATGTCCTCTAGAGTCTGTATCGTCCGCTCCGACTGACCGTCCGTCTGAGGGTGGTATGCTGTGCTCATCTTGAGCTTCGTCCCCAGAGCCTCATGTATCGCCTTCCACAGTCGTGATGTGAATCGGGCGTCTCGGTCGGAGATGATCTCGTTCGGAACCCCATGTAGACGCACGATCTTGTCGATGTAGATCTGCGCCAACCTCTCAATCGGATATTCCTGCCGGATAGGAAGGAAATGAGCGGATTTGGTTAGTCGGTCCACGACTACCCAAATGGCATTCTTCTTGCTGGGCGTGAGTGGTAATCCGACCACGAAGTCCATGGCGATCGAATCCCACTTCCACTCAGGTATCTCCAGCGGTTGTAGCTTCCCTCCCGGCATTTGTCGCTCGGCCTTCACCTGCTGGCAGGTGAGGCATCTCGCTATATAGTCCGCCACATCTCTCTTGACTCTCGGCCAAGTATACCACTGTCGCAATCCTTGGTACATCTTGCTCGCTCTGGGATGTATTGCTAACCTCGACTGATGTGCCTCCGACAAAATCTCCTGCCTCAGCT
>NW_010965625.1:643748-644246 GCF_000463585.1 Tarenaya hassleriana
GGCATCTCGCTACATAGTCCGCCACATCTCTCTTGACTCTCGGCCAAGTATACCACTGTCGTAGTCCTTGGTACACCTTGCTCACTCCGGGATGTATCGCTAACCTCGACTGATGTGCCTCCGATAATATCTTCTGCCTCAGCTCTGGGTCGTCGGGCACACATAGTCGGTTCCCCAGTCTCAACGCTCCCTGCCGAGAAAGGAACCACGGAACGAGCTGGAAGTGTTCCAGACGGCCAGACCGTCCGGTCCAGACGTACAGACCGTCCGTTCTATGTGTAGTTACGGACCGTCCGTTCTGCGTTGAAAGCTAGACCGTCCGGTCCAAGACCTAGACCGGCCGGGCCGAGACCGTCCGTTCTGCGTTGAAAGCTAGACCGTCCGGTCCAAGACCTAGACCGGACGATCCGACTTTCGGGCAGATTTCCTATTTCACATTTTAAGGGTTTTGGGCAATTCTAATTAATGAGAGAGCCGCCACAAACCCTAGAGAACGAA
>NW_010965625.1:644684-647910 GCF_000463585.1 Tarenaya hassleriana
GCTTGTTTGCATGATTTTAATTGTTAAAGTTCATGTAAACAATAGATCTTTGCAGGTTTGCATGATTTTAATTGTTAGAATGCATGTATGCTTGTTTGATGATTTTGATTGTTGAATGATGCATGGATGAGCGAGGTTCATGGGAGGTTTGACGGTGCGTCGAAACGGGGTGAAAACCCTAGTTTTCGGGACCCGAAACCGAGATCCGAAGTCTGTCCATCGCGTGGTTTGACGGTGCGTCGAAACGGGGTGAAAACCCTAGTTTTCGGGACCCGAAACCGAGATCCGAAGTCTGTCCATCGCGTGGACCGACCGGTCTAGACAGTAGATCGATCGGTCTACACGTGACGGCGGCTATTCCTTTTAGGTCAAATTAGGTCAGACCGATCAGTCCAAAGGTTAGACCGACAGGTCTGGACCGATGACTTTAAGAGGAGTTCGGATAACGTTCGTCAGATCGACCGGTCTAGTCTTCAGACCGAACGGTCTGGGTTTGATGGAACGTTCGGTCTTTGGGATCGGTCTGCACTCGGTCTAAGAATCTGGACCGATCGGTCCAAAGGTTGGACCATCCGGTCTAGGACATTAGACCAGAGATCAGTCCGTTCGGTCTGAATAGGTCCGGACCGGTCGGTCCAAATGTTAGACCGACCGGTCTGGGTCTCGGACCAGGACCGAATAACGCAAAACGGTCTGAGGTGGTCAGACCGATCGGTCCACAGGCTGGACCGGTCGGTCTGGACCTCGGACAATCCGGGATTCCGAAAATTCAGGTTTTTGATCGAACAATCGTTGTGTCGGATCAATTATCAGAATATGAATCAAAGCCTCACATAAGACCAAGCTTGATGACAATCCAGAATTCAGAGTTTTGATTGTGCAATTGTTGTCTCGAATCAAATATCTGAATTAGGATATTGAGAGGGTTCTGGTATCGAATCTAAGGCAAACAAATGTTGTTTGGCCAAGAGATTTTGTATACAGACGACTCAAACGAACTAAGAGTAGTTCATCTGAGTTGATCAGAACAACTTGACTAGAATGACTTGAATTCGGTCAAGGTATCCTGGTGTTCAAGACAAATGAAGCCTCATGTTTAATCTCAAGCTATTACCGCCCATTAGTAGAGCAACTGTCAAGGCCTCGATCGTCATGGTTACGGGTCATGCCCTAGCTGAGCGTGTCTGACTATCTTGGTGAGGCAGCATGGAGAAATTGTGATTCTCATAGCTCGAATATGGTTGAGCTTGAATTGGGTTATCAAGTCGGACTTGGACCTAATGGTAAGGATGGGATGAGGAACATGCAGTGATAGCGTATCACTATCCCATACACATCTAGGAATCACATAGGATGTGATTGACAAAGTGTTGTCTACCTAAATAGCATGATTTTGAGCGTCATGCCCTAGCTGACTCAAAAGCATGTGAAATATGGATCCTAGCTCACTTGGAAACTCATTGAGGGTGTTTTTCTTAGTGGGAGCCTGTCATATTGCATCTATTATCTGTGTTAGTAAGTGTACTAAGTGACTTGCATATTTTCTGTCTGTTTGTCTTTTTCTGTAGTATATATCTGTTGCACGAATCTGGTTAATCTCACCATGCGATCTATCCTTATGAAGGATAAGCCTCTGACCAAGGTTTCTGGATCGATCATTGATGCTTATTGGAAGCACGAGGATGATGATCTGGACGTGTCCAGCTTGATGCTTGGAAAGATGTCTTCGGAATTGCGTGAGCAATTAGATGACATGAACAATTCATTGATGGTTGATCAGTTGAATATGTCATTCCAAGAAAAAGCTGGGAGCCAAGGGAAGAATGATATGGTGATTGTTGGAAAGAGTTCCAGCAAGAGGAAACGTTCCAAAGGTAAGGGCAAAAGGAAATTGACAAGTGTTGTCACTAAGCCTAAGCCCAAACCCAAGAAGGAAGAATGTTATTTCTGTCATGCCATTGGGCATTGGTATAGAAATTGCAGACTCTACCTGGAAGATCAGAGGAAGAAGAAGCTTGCAGAAGCTTCATCTTCAGGTATCTTCGTTATAGAAGCTAACTTGTTTACTTCTACATCTTGGGTATTAGATACCGGATGTGCCTCGCACATTTGTGCAAATGTGCAGGGACTGCGAGGAAGTAGACAATTGGCGAAGGGAGAAGTAGATCTCCGCGTCGAAAATGGAGCAAGAGTTGCGGCATTAACCGTCGGGACTTACGATCTCACTTTACCTTCTGGCCTTGTATTGGAGTTGCATGATTGTTATTTTGTACCTGCCATCAGTAGGAACATCATATCGATTTCATATTTAGACTCTGATGGTTTCAGATTTGTTATTGAGAACAAATGTCTGTCCATTTATAGAGGCGATTTATTCTATAGTAAGGGTTACCAGTTTAATGGTCTTTATGTTTTAGAAGATGAACCATCTGGACACAGGTCGATCTATAATGTTAGTACCAAGCGGTTTAAGCCGAACGATTTAAACCCGACCTATCTCTTGCATTGTCGACTTGGCTACATCAACGAGAAACGCATTGTGAAGCTTCATTCTGATGGACTTCTTGATTCTTTTGATTATGAGTCAATTGAATCATGCGATTCTTGTTTGATGGGCAAGATGACAAAATCTCTTTTTTCTAGAAAAGGAGAACGGGCTACGGAGTTGCTAGAACTCATACATAGTGATGTGTGCGGTCCTATGAGCTCGCCCGCTAGAGGAGGTTATCTGTATTTCGTTACGTTTACTGATGATTTCAGTAGGTACAGTCCATGCCTGGACCGGACGGTTTAGCCATGTCAGTCCGTCCGTTCCGCTGAAGAACAGACTGATCGTTCCGCGAGCACCAGACCGTCCGGTCCAGACCTGGACCGGACGGTCCAGTCGTACAGACCGTCCGTTCTATGTGTAGTTACGGACCGTCCGTTCTGCGTTGAAAGCTAGACAGTCCATGCCTGGACCGGACGGTTTAGCCATGTCAGTCCGTCCGTTCCGCTGAAGAACAGACTGATCGTTCCGCGAGCACCAGACCGTCCGGTCCAGACCTGGACCGGACGGTCCAGTCGTACAGACCGTCCGTTCTATGTGTAGTTACGGACCGTCCGTTCTGCGTTGAAAGCTAGACCGTCCGGTCCAAGACTTAGACCGGACGGTCCGACTTTCGGGCAGATTTCCTATTTCGCGTTTTAAGGGTTTTGGGCAATTCTAATTAATGTGAGAGCCGCC
>NW_010965625.1:648009-650462 GCF_000463585.1 Tarenaya hassleriana
GAACACAAGAAAATCGTTTCTTTTTGAAGTTCTAGTTCCCGGGATTCGATCCCAAGTCTTGGAAACCCTATTCACTTCACAGATCCTAGCAAATCAGTTCCAAAAGCGTTTGGAATCCTTCCCGTCGGTGTGGATACATGTAGAGGGGTTGTGCTTTCAACTCTTGGTGATTAAAACAGGCCCTGGATCGATTGATATTTCCAGATCTTGAAAGAACGAGGTAAGTATTCGAATCCCATGACGATATACACGATTGTTCGGGTTATTGCACAATTGGTTTTGTGTGACGTTTGGCTAGGTTTAGATCTTTCCTTCCGCTGCGTGAAACCTAGAATCCAAACCCTAGATCGATGAGATCGCATGCTAGGAACCCGAAGGGAACCCAACAACACCCGTAACCCGTGTATAGTATACGGGCTGTGCCACATGGACGATATAAAATAAAATAATAAATCGTGGAAGCAAAATCACGAAATCCAAAAACATTTTAAATCAAATCAGAGTAAGCAGCGGGAAATACAACGCAATCAGTATCGCAAAATGACACATGTCTGAATAGTCATAATATAACCGTACAAAATGCAGGAATCCAAGTCCCATAGTTTAGAATACAAATCCCGTACATGATGTTGCCTCTCTCAGGTCGTCGTCGTCCGATGCGCTAGGTGTAATCCTCGTGATCTGAAAAATATAAAACCACGAGGGCTAAGCACAACCGCTTAGTGAGTAGTCGGGTTGAACCCGGAAATCCCGTTCCCACTGAGAACGGTACAGTCGACATTTCCATAAAACACATGCAATAGGTAAGAACACAGTAAGCACATAAATAGCAAACACAATCACGCCCGTATGTAGTCCACCATAGGGCTTAGCCGTATACCCTAGTCAAGTCGGCATGACTAGGGGCGCCTCCACGCCCGTCACTCGCGTGACGTTGGCCATCGCATCGCATGCGATCGTGCGCGTCTCCTGCGCTCGTCACTCTCGTGACTACCGATTTCAAGTTCATGACACAACGGAATACAGTCATACCCGTATAGAGTCCACCATAGGGTCCAGCCATATACCCTAGTCAAGTCCATGACTAGGTGCAAGTCCACGCCCGTCAAATCCATGACGTTGGTCGTCGTGTCGCACATGACTAAAACGCATCTCAAACGCCCGTCAAGTCCATGACGGTGATGGTTGAGTCCACAACCATCCACAAACACAATCACGCTTAAATCGTATGCACGAGCAAGCTACACACATGGCACACAACGTGCAATATCCCCA
Source organism: Tarenaya hassleriana (assembly GCF_000463585.1). Classification (NCBI taxonomy): domain Eukaryota; kingdom Viridiplantae; phylum Streptophyta; class Magnoliopsida; order Brassicales; family Cleomaceae; genus Tarenaya; species Tarenaya hassleriana. The sequence continues at coordinate 649,285 of NW_010965625.1, forward strand.
TAGTACAACCATACGTATCACGGTATCCGGTCCATACCAAGCTACCGTTTAACGCCATGCAAATTCTACCCACAAACAATCACGCAACGATCACTCGTATTTCGATGTCGCACATCTCACTACGCCACGCAATGTCCTGGCAAAAACTCGGTTCGATTTGTTTGTTTAGTGCTCTATGATGTACTGTTTGCGAGCTTTACTTAGATACATTTGATGTATTGACACTTTCTATAGTTTATGGATGAGTGTTTGATTCATTATGTATTGTACATGTTTTAATATGTTATGAAATCCATGTATTGTTATGAACAATACTAAACTCCCTAGTCATGTATCATTGTGGGAATAATGATATACTAAGACTAGTATGATGCGTGATTGATGATCATACAGATGATCAAGGTATTGGATACGATCACGATCATAGGTATTCGTTGGAAAACGGAATACTGGAATGACCCGCATGAGATTGTCACATGGGCTAGCGTCATGACTTGCATCTCATATGGCGGTTCCATGATTGGATCCTAAGATCTGAGATATCTACGGAATCCAACATGAGGAGTTGCGTGCTTTGAATACGTCAAACGTCCTGCATAACAGGAGGACTATAAAAGCGTGTATCAGGTACGAAACGGATCATGTGCTGGATTGTAGATAGTCAAGATGGGATTTGTACCTCTCGTAAAAGAGAGAGATATCGTTGGGCCCCTCGTGTGAGCGAAACTGTAGAAATGTATGGCCGCACTATAGACGAACGTCGTCTATTTCAGACAGTCAAACTCAGTGAACGAGAAAGAAGTCGAATTAGATAAGGTGGCTTGTCCATGCCTTATGTTCGACATATGATATCGCGATACAAAAGGATCATCAACCGGAATCATCACTGGCATTCGTAAGATCACGAACAAACTCTATTCGAGATAAGTAGTCATAGTGTCTTGCTAGAGACCGCCTATGACTTGTATATTCGGAATAGAGATTTCGGGTTATACTCTATATTGAATGAGCCTACAGGGTCACATACGTAGGGAAGAACGAAACGCACGAGAAAACGACGGAAAAACCAAGACGGAAGGGTCTGGAAAGGACAGACCAGAAGTCTGGAATGGATGGTCTGTCAGGTCCAGACCCGACGGTCCACGAATAGTCGCAGCGAACGGTCTGGGTTTGATGGA
>NW_010965625.1:650520-664535 GCF_000463585.1 Tarenaya hassleriana
ACATGTATTTCTGGACCGTCCGTTCCGGGTTTCGGGTTTTTCGGAAATTAGACCGAATTAGGGTTAAATCACCTTATAAGAAGGAGATTAAAACCCTAATCGTTCAAGAGACTTAGAGAGCCGTCTGGTGCAGACTTTTGACAGCTTTTGGAGAGATCCAAAGAGTTCGAAGAGTTCCAAGTCTCGTTTTCTCGAAGCGATATACCGAATAGCAGATTCAGATCCTAGCACACAAGTTCCAATCGTTGGAATCCATCCCGAGGTGTGGATACGTGTAGAGGGCGAGGTATTGTTCCTCCCTTTCGTGATCGAACGAGTTTTCAATTGATACAGCCCCGGATCGATTGAGGTAAGTGTTCTAACGTTTCTACGATTCATAAGAAGCATGGTTCTAGGGTTTAATAAATTTTGTTTTACATCTGCTGCGCAAACCCTAGAATCGATTTCTTAGGAATAAGATTCGCTCTAGAGATCCTAGGAAACCCAACAAGATTGATCCCAATCGCGAAGCTTTGTCCTTTGGTGGGGTTTGGTTCGCCCATGGTCAAGTCTGATCAGGCTCGGGCCAACCCCGTTGGCCGTTTTCTCTTTCCCGGTTGAAATTGAATTTTCTCCAACTTTTCTCTGAGCCTGGTCCGGCGGACCAAGTTCTGGTCCGCCGGACCAGTTCTGTTTCTCCCCTAGTTCGCCTCGTCTCTTGGTCAGTCGATCCGAGAGAGAAAACAAGCATGGTCCGGCGGACCAGGATTGGTCAGCCCCGGACCAGGCGTGTATTTCTCTCGGTCCGTTCCGTCTCGTCTGGTCAGGCGGTGCGCGTAACTTCGGAACACGTCTAGTCCAGCGGACCAGGACTGGTCCGGCGGACCAGTCCGTTTTTTCTCTTGGTCCGGTCTGTTTCCTTAGTCCGTCTGAGTTCACGTGTATTGGTCCCAGTCTCAGTCTGGAGCTGACCACACGTGGTCTGGCGGACCGGGACTGGGATCTTCTTCTTCCTCGCCATTTTTCCCGATTCTGTTCGATTTTTCTCGTTCGTTTCACTCTAGGGTTGCTTCCAAATGCTACTAAAACATAGTTTTACATCCCTAGACATATTCTAAGCCTCAAACACGCAAGGAAATCTCGATTTCCACCATCAAACATTGAAAAAGAGATCTCAAAAATCTAACTCAAGCCACTCACCTTGTTCTTGAGGTTGTCCGAGCTTGTGTGCGTCCTCTGCTTCTCCTTACACCGTGAACACCTTCAGGGCACGTCTAGGAACGTTCCCCTTTGTTTCTCCGAGTTCCCCTTGCCCTGGTTCGTCTCCTTTCTCTCCCTTTCTCCCTCTTTTTCTTCTTCCTCTGTTTTGCTCGAGAATGGCTAAGGCAGAGGATTAAGAGATGTTTATGGCGGGGGAGAGAAGCTAGATGGGCTCGAGCCCAAGCCCATAGGCGAGCCTGCAACGTCATCGAGGCGTGGGAGGCGGCTGGACGGCGAGTGGGGCCCAAACTCCGGCGAAAACCGTGTTCCAAGACCGCAAGTTGGCAAGGTGCGAAGTCTGTCGAGTCCCGGTCCGTCGGACCAACATCCTGGTCCGCCGGACCGGAACCACTTATTTTTTTTGAAAATTTTCTTCTCCCAGTCCGATCAGCGCGATCCGACTCCGGCTGAGCAGGTTGGCTCGCCCCGGACCAACCCTGTTTTTTTTTTCTTTTTTTTTTTATTCCTTCTCGGTCCTTTCTGCATGTGACGATCTTCGTGCCTCTTCTCGGAATTGTACTATTCATTTTTGGTGATTTCCGACATCTCTATTTAATTATCTATTTCCAAAATAATTAAATATTCGATTCGGATTTCGGGGTATTACATCCATAGTGTTTTCCGCAAGTGTTCCTTGTGAGTCTGGGGATCCGGCGAATAGATGAGAATATCATCGATGAATATAATGACAAACTCGTCTAAGTAATCCATGAAGATACGATTCATCAGCTGCATAAACACTGCTGATGCATTCGTAAGTCCAAATGGCATGACTACAAACTCGAAGTGTCCTTATCGAGTCCGAAATACCGTCTTCTGTATGTCCTCTGCCTTGACCCGAATTTGGTGGTATCCAGATCGCAAATCGATTTTTGAGAACTATTTAGCCCCCTGAAGTTGATCCAGTAGTTCATCAATCCTTGGTAGTGGATACCGATTTTTGATAGTTACCTGGTTGAGGCCACGGTAGTCAATACACAATCTCATACTTCTGTCTTTCTTCTTCACGAATAACATCGGTGCTCCCCAAGGTGAAACGTTGGGGTGTACCCCATTTCCATCAACTCGTTCAACCGCTCCTTCAATTCCGCCATTTCTGTCGGTGCCATCCGGTACGGAACCTTGGTGATTGGTTCTGTGTCCGGTAACACGTCAATGGTGAAATCCAACTCTCGGTTTGGCGGTAATCCTAGTAGGTCCTCGGGAAAGACATCAGGAAATTCTCGGACAATTGGAGTATCCTCCAATTTGCATTCTGCCTCCTTGGTAGCGTTGATGACTAACAGAAAAGCTTTGTTGCCCTTCCAGATAAACGTTTTGGCCTTGAGTGCCGAAATGATGGGGTTTGTCGATGGTGCTCCCTTTCCCCGAAACTCAAATTCCCCGTTTGCATCTGTGGACCATATGGTCCTCCTTTGGCAATCAATCTGAGCTTGGTGCTTTGATAGTCAATCCATGCCCAGTATGATGCTGTATCCGCCAATTGGTACCACTATGAGATCTGCGGCCAAGTCACGACCGCAGTTATCTAACATGACACCTCGTAAAGTTCCATGTACCGGGAGTGTCTCTCCTGATGGCATGCGAACCATGAAATCGCCGCTCAAATCAGCTCGCTCCATGCCTAGTTTCTTGGCCTTTTCTAAGCTCAAGAAACTGTGGGTAGCTCCAGTATCAAACAATGTATAACACTCAATACCAAAAAGGTGAAGGGCATCTGCGATAGCAGCAGCTTCCTCCTCTTTGGGATCGACCTCCTCCTCTTGGGCCTCTGCCTCAGTGCAAGGGCATAAACCCTCGGGACTGCTCCAGTCCTCGGCGGTGGTTGTGGCGCTCTAGCCACTGGCAATGCCTCTATATTTGCCGTGCAATTGACCACAAAGTGTCCGGGTTGCTGGTATCGGAAGCAGGTCGACGGTCCCCGGTATGGTGGTGGTGGTGCACGAACAACTGGTGCCTTCCCTTTGATTGGTGTCTGGTTGCCCTGTCTGGACTGTCTGACTTTTACTGGAGGTCGGTGTGGGTATAGCGTCTAGAAGGGCTCTGATCTCGGATCTTCTCCTCCTTCTCTTCCTTCACCTCTTCTGCCTTTTCTAGCTGATTGATGCAATGGTCCAGCGTCCGGAACTCGTGAAGTGTGACCTTTCGACGAAGCGATGGTCGTAATCCAGCAACAAACTTCTAGATCTTCATATGCTCCTGGAGTACTAGATGTGTCGTATAGTTGAGTAGACGAGTGAATTCCGCTTCATATTCTCGCACGGTCATTTCACCCTGTTGCAAGTTCAGGAAAGCGGAGAAGCGTCGTTCCTGATCTTGTCGTCGATAGTACTTCCGTTCAAACTCCTCCTTGAACTCCTCCCACCTGAAGCAATGCCCAGCTGGCATCTCTTGGGTCACCTTCGTCCACCAATGGCAAGATGGTCCGAATAAATGGTGACTTGCTATCGTGGTGCGATGGTGTAGAGGGCACTAGACATACTCCAAATCTCGTGTAATCTGCGTCATCCATTCTTCAGCCGCCTCGGGATTCAGTGATCCCTCGAATGGTTGGGTGTGTATGGATCGCAGCTCTCGAATGATTGGCAAGTAGTTCCCCATCGCGGCCGGTACAGGTGGAGGTGGCGGTAGGTCTTCCCCCATTGGCTCCTGACCTCCTGCCGCGGGTGGAGGTAGGTCCTCCCCCCGTGGTTCCTGGCCTCCTGGAATGCACGGAATTCGTTTCTCATCTCCTTCTGGAATGCTATATCCCCAGCAGCTCGGTACTAAGTACGAGGTCCATTAGTCATTCAATCATATGCATACATATACATACCTTTATCCTTTATTTCCATATTCTCGAATTTTCTCCTGAATTTATTCTTCGTACTCACTTCGGCTTGTAATTCGATTCCTCTATTTATGTACTTCCATCTTTTTCACATTCGTTTAACCCACTTATTTTTATCGTTTTATATTTGATTATAACTTACCACCTTAATATAGTTTGATCCGTTTGAACCTAGAGTCGAGGTTGCAGCCAGTCCGTTCGGTCCACGTTTTTTTCCTTTTTGTTTTAGCCTGGACTGGTCGGTCTAGAGACAGACCGTCCGGTCTATGCGTGTTGATCAACCGGCTTTGTTTTTAATCCTAGACCGATCGGTCTGGGTGTAGACCGGTCGGTCCAGCTCATTTCGGACCGTCCGTTCTGTCTATGGCCCAGACCGGTCGATCCAGTCCTGGACCGGCCGATCTGGGACCTGCTGGACCGATCGGTCCATCTCATTTTAGACCGTTTGTTCTGTCTGTGGTCCAGACCGGTCAGTCTAGTCCTGGACCGGTCGGTCTGGACCTTCCCCGCGAGATCCAGCCCGATTTTTACCATTTTTGACCAAATTTTGATCCGATTTCGGTCCCGATTGCTACCCACTCATTAGGACCGGTCGGTCTGGGATCTTCCCCGCGAGATCTAGCCCAATTTTTACCATTTTTGACCAAATTTTGATCCGATTTCGGTCCCGATTGCTACCCACTCATTATTTAACATTCCTATATCCTTAATTCCTGCAGAAACACTAATCTACACCATTAATCATGAAAAATTGAATCTCATAAATCCAACTCAAAACCAATCACCTCGGATTCGTGTTGTGCGATTTTGGCCGAGCTCGTGTGCGCTCTACGGGCCGTCTCTGGTCGTGAAACTTTCCAAGAACCTCCTAGGGATGTCCCTCTTTGATTTCCTGAGCTTGTTTCGTCTCAAATCCCCCTGAATGTCTCTTTTTCTCTCCCTTCGAATAATCGGTTTCTGGGTAGAGAATGGTGATCTTCACCTGTTGGAGCCGGTTAAATTGACGTCTTATGCTGCCATAGGGGCTAGGGAGAGGGTAGAAGGGCCAGAGGGTGTCGTCCACTGCATCTGGGTGGCATTCGTTCGCGCGTGGGGTTGATGTGTCGTGAGGAAATCACAGCCGAAAATTGAAGAAAGTCACCATTTTCGGCGATTTTTCCCCAGCTCTCAGACCGTTCGGTCTAGTGTCGGACCGTTCGGTCTGGCTCGTGAACAGGCAGACCGATCGGTCTACACTTTGGACCGACCAGTCTTGACCAGTTTTTTCGTCTTTTCGCCATTTTTATCTGGACCGATCGGTCTACCTCTGGACCGACTGGTCTAGACCATTTTTCCTTCGTTTTTCGATGTTTTCGACGTGTTTCACTCCCGCTTGTCCTTTAGTTCCATATTTATGCCAATCATCTTATATTTTAGACTTGATTTACCCTATTTTATTGCTGAAATTAAATTAAATAATTTATTCGGGAATCGTGATATTACACAAAGGATCAGAACTCGAGTTGTTATTGCCTTAGTTAGACCACCTCTAACTCTATTCAAGGTGGGTGGTCATGAAGTTTTGCTAGAGGCTATCCATGACTTATGGTTCGGAAAACGTTTCCAAAGCCGCTGCCACTGCAAATGGGCGGGTCATACACCATTAGGGATGTACTACATGTGAAGAGTTGTATGCAAGAAATGATAACAGAACGACAGAACGAGCATTGAAAACTGGACACCAGTTCTAGATGGTTAGACCGATCCGATCCAGCCCATTCCATGCGAAAACATCGTTGGTTCCATGAAGTGTCCAGATCAAATAGTCTAATGGATGGACCGATTCGATCCAAACATGAACAAAACAGGCAGCTAGAGCACTACTCTATGTCCGACCATACGTCTAGACCGATCGTTCCACTAGCTGAACTGGTCTGGTCTAGGGACTGCTGAAAAGGACCGTTTCACTTAATATGCCAGACCAACCGTTCCAGAACCCAAACCGGTCGATTCGACGTTCGGAAAACTTTTCTTTTTTGCATTTTCGAGGTTTTGGCACTATTCTTTCTTTATAAGGGAGCCGCCTCAAACCCTGGAGACATACATCAGACATCTTAGACTCATTCTAGAGCAAGAAAGAATAGTTTTCTTTTGTTCTATTTCACGGGATTTGATTCCAAGTCTTGGATATCGATTTCTCTTCATAAAACCTAGCAGATATGTTCCAAACCGTTTGGAATTCATCCTACAGGTGTGGATACTTGTGGAAGAGTTGTATCTTCAGCTCTTGGCGATAAAAACAGACCCTGAATCGGTTAGGACTTCAAGCTCTTCAGCAAAGAGGTAAGTATTCGATTCCCTCGGTGATATACACGTTCCTTAGGGGTTTGCATGTTTGTTTGCTTTAGGATTCTTTCCTTCTTCTTCCGCTGTGTGAAACCTAGAAACTAACCCTAGACCGATATGATCGCATACTAGGTCCGTAGTGAAACCCAACAATTTCCTTGTCTTGGAGTTGAATTCGTAACATCACTACCTAACTTAATCGCAATAACATTATCTAACACTACTACAACTGCATTGTCTAATTCAGTCATAACTTCAACAACTGGCAACAAACACGACATTCTCATGTCGTACATCCTCATGCAAATTTGCATGTAAAATCTCTTGCTCAACCACATCCGCGTAACTGACTTGTTTTACCTGATTTTGTTCTCCTTCTTCTCTCTCTGTTCTCTCAATTTGTTAATTTATTTCTCTTCCTTCATTACCATCAACCTCAAAGGTTGCCTTTACTTCATCCATACACCTATGAGAATCAACATGATTTCCATTGTTTTCTTCGTTCAATATATCATCATCACCCCGTTCTACATATAACCATCCTCGACACCCATTACTTTTAATAAACATGAATGATTTTACTCCGAAATCGTCTAATATATATTCTGGTCGGTCTCTATCGACAACCATGGGTACGAAGCTTAACTTCGGTCTTTCTAAATCAGTTTTAATTTGTCCCTGAACAGCTTCAATAAGCTTCTCATGTGTGTCTTTATTTGCTCTATTATAAACACACATTATCTTTCTTTTATCCTCATCACATTTCCATTCAAATAAACCATCATTATTTTCTTTTTGTCAAATGTTATCATAACGAACTGAAAATAGTTGTGTAACAATCCTCTATAACATCTATAATCTAGTTAAAAAAAATTAACATAGATTTATCAATCAACAGTTCAGAACATTACAATTTTACTATGATTAGATTACGACTACATTACAATTTTTCATTTAATAGCAACATTTCGTCATCTACCGCAACAATCATCAAAAAAATTGTTCAAAACTTTCAACTATCGTCAAAATAGATCGAACATACATTGATAAATCCAAAATTTGCTAAAAAATTTCAACCATTGTTCTTTATATCTTGAAATCCTAAAACTTTAAACATTGCATGCGAATTAGAAAAAATTAATGAGTTTTACTCTCAATATACCTTCTCAAATGATTTTGATTTCAAAATTACAAAATCTCAGAACAAACAATCATGTAGAGTTTGATGATACAATATCAATGGCAGATTTCAACCATTGTTCTTTATATCTTGAAATCCTAAAACTTTCACATGAAACTATATAATGGATATTTAGTGAATCTGCAGTTGAGTTTTTGGGCCTTCTTTGATGACATATATGGCGATTAATTTGACCTTGTAGTACCCTAAAATCCTCCTTAGGTTAGCTTGCAGAAAACTGTGCTTAATGTCTAATTTACTGTCTTCATAGCCTTATTACTTGGTTGTATGTCCAGGTTGATCTTGGATCACTACAAGATACTGTTCCTATAGATAGAATCGTGGTCTTGCAAGGCGGTTGGAGTTCTTTTGGGAAGGGATCTGCAGGGGAGATTCTACTTCGGCTTACATACAAAGCCTATGTGGAGGATGAAGAAGATGACATAACTGATGTGAAACACATCGATGCCGATGTTTCTGATGATGAACTGCCTGATTCTGAAGAAGTTGGCTCATTTGTGTGGAATGAAAAGATTTCTTCAGATGAATCAGGCCAAGAGTCATTTATGGATGTGCTGTCTGCACTGATAGTGAGTGAGGAGTTTCAGGGCATAGTTTCAGGAGAAGCGGCAAACAGTAAACTTTCTAATGGCTACTCAAGTGTTGTACCTGTATCTTCAGGATCTCAGGTAGTCTCAAAAAATCTACCTGTAGATCCAGGTAATGCATCTGAAAGCAATATGAGCATATCAGATTCAGAATCTGTTGCTGCAAATTCTGATAAAGATTCTGATGATGGAGGTATATCTAAACTCTGTCTTAAGATGATTTTGTTCCCATGCTCTTTCTGTAGCTCTGTAGCTTCTTTATTTCAGGATTAGCTTTATTATGGTTTGGTGTAATCACAAGCATACTGGTGCTCATTGCTGTCAGTATGAGCGGCTCAAATTTCTTCAACCCATAAAAACGGTGTTGTATTACTTGTTTGCTTGCTACTTCAGATTTCTGTTGCCCAAGTAAGTTTCTAAACCTGGTGAACTTGCAAATGTCTCTTTCTAATTGTGAAGTTCACCTGCTTGTCTGTCAACCATTGTTTTCCATATGTTTAGATACATCGAAGTAATGTTTTTTTTGTTCTGAATATAGTGAATGGCAAACCTCACGTCTTCATCTTTTATGGATTAGTGTTAGACAAAAACTTTATGCAAGGTGTAGCTTCTGTATCTGCTGCTCATTACGAAACCCAAAACTAAGATAGATTTGGAAGTAGAGAACATTGTGTTTAAAATTGATGGTGATGCACCTAAAGTTCTGTACTGGAAAAGACGCTGCCGAGAATCTGTCCTGTAGTTAATAGATCTGCAAGTTATAAACCAATGTGCTTTAAAAGATCCCTTAGTTCCACGCTGTTTGATTGAAATCTTCATTTGACCTGGCATTGCCGTGTTGTTAATTCCACAAAATGCCATATGTTTAACATTTTACAGGTCAGCTTGCTCTACATCTATTTGCCTATATATAGGCATTATTAGTTTCCTGTTTATAGTTCACTTACCTAAGCACATCGTCCAATTGCAGGTCGGTTAATGTTATCTTCTCAATCTCAGAGACAGCTTATAAAGAGGTTCAATTTGGTTTTACATGCTAACGCTGTTGTATGCATAGTCATTAGAACGGGGACACTATGCATTGGCGGAAGGAAATTTTGGATCTATTTTCTCCGATCCCCTAAAACTGTGATACCGTGTATACCTGTGATTACATGAGAGAAAATCACTTAGTAATCTTGTTGAAATATAGTTCTCACAATAAAAAATTATGTTTTCCATAACACAGCCGAAAGGTTCATTGAGAAGCACGAGCTTGAGAAAAGTATTTTCTCGAAATTCTCAATACGACGCAAAACTTTTGGAAGCATTTATATTTTCTTGTGTTTTTTAGTTTTTCTGTTCATTAGATAAAGCAACCATGATCTTGTACCTTGGATCAACTACAATGGAACAACTAAAGTTGATGGAGACTGCTATGGAAGTATAAAGAGGTAAACTTCTTTCTCTCTTCCTTGTGATGGGTGTTAGTTTCTTAAGGTTGTTAATAGGAGCAAACCATGACTTCTTGGGTTTTAAAGCTTTCTGCACCTTTAGGCCTCTCTACGAATTTTCTTAAAGAAAAAGAAAAGGAAGTCATCATTTTGTGTTTTCTGCTAGGATTCTATAGTTTAACAGTGCTTAGGAGAATCATCTGAACTTGGGATTTGATTTCTAGATTGGTTTGGAGGAACATAATAAGCTTGTACTGTCAAAATTCAAGGCCTTGATTTGGGTAATTTTTCTACAACCATACTAAATTAAGTTACGGTTTGGATTTTCTGCATTTGCCACCAACCCCGCCATCTTACGAGATTCGATCAGAGTCTTTGTTATACGTGATCATGCACACTTACACATCATTATATAGTCAAATTAGTTCGCACGTACCCTCTTTTTATTGAATGCTGCTATTTTCTCCTCCGTTGATGCCTTTTGAAGCGTTCACTTCACTCTGCTTCTTTGTGTGTTACTCATTTGCAGGATTTTGGTGGGTGTGCAAAAGTGATTCATAGAGTTGGATATCGGTAGAACCTACCCCACAATAGGTTCAATTAAATCCTTTTTAAGGTTTACATATAGAGCTCACCCCGAGAACTAGTTTGTCGAGGGTGAGTGCCCATAGTATTTGTAAGGCATCGACCAATTTACTCGATGCGTTGGTGAATCCCTGGTCGGTAGGTGCTTAGATTGTTTAGCGGCTCTCTACCCTTTGATCACGTGTTCCGTTTCCATCGTTTTCAAGTTCCGAAATACGCCCATAAAACCTCAGTTTTACGTTACTCGGTTAATATTCTTGGTTACTCTTTAAGAGCTCTCTTGTTGTTCTACCACTCGTAGAATTTGGTGTTTTGATCTTGCGTTCTTGTAATGTAATCCCAAGTTCTTCGCGATGTAACTTTACTTGCATTTGTGCTTTTGATATTCATCTGTTGCTGACACCGAGACCACACAAAACACTTGACATTGCGATCACTTGGGGTTTTTTTTTTTTGTTGTGTGTGTGTGTGTGTATATATTTTTTATTTTTGTTTTTATTTATATTTTGTTTTTTTATTTGTCGCATGTCAAGTTTTTATGACGAAATTGATGATGTATATTGCTATATCATTTGTCCCTTCAATTTACCCCTTTAACGAAATCAGAGAAATTTAGCGTTGTTTGTAGTCGTATAGGAAATTGCTAATAGTTTTAGGATTTAATATAGATATTTGACACATTTTAAATTAAATTCGATTATATTTTTTTTTCAAATTAAAAATTAGTGTAGATTGGACAAATTTGTATGAATTTTTGTTATTTTCTCTAAAATAAAATGTTATTGCTCTTACTGAGGTTTCTGGTTCGGTTTCGAACTTTTCAATTAATTTTTATATTTTATTTGAATTATATTCACATTCCATTATTTTATTTTATTTTTAAATCTAACTTTGTTTGGTATATACGGTTATATGTTTTTTGTTAGGTTTTATATATCCAAATAAAATTGACTTAAATTTATAGTAACGATAAATTTCAATTGTACTTCTTCATTTGCTCTTTTATTTGCGGTTTCATTCAAAGTACAGCAATAACTCCAAATGCGGCAAATGCTAGTTCAATTAATTCCTCGAAAAAATTGTTTATGCATTTTTTTATTAGAAAAAATTTCAAAAAATTCTGCATTTTTCTCATATAGCAATTCAAATCCTATATTAATTTATTTTGTAACAATAAAATATTTATGCTTTAAAAAAAAATTGGTAAATAAATCTTAAAATTCAAGAGGTATTAAATTTGTCAACCTAACCATGACAAAAAGTTGATGTGGCAACAAACTCGCCGTAATCATGCTCTATCTTGTGACTATATCTCAAATGAATAATATAAATAAATATCTACATTTACATATATATGTATGTATATATATGTGCTATGTATATGTTTGTATATATATATATATATATATATTTATTTTGGTTTTTATTTATTTTATTAATGTATTTCATTAAGTTGAGTTGGAGTATGATTAGAACGAGTTTGTTGCCGTATAAGTTTACCGTAAGAGTTAAATTGATTATTTTGGCAAAAAAAATTATTTAAAAAAACGCATATAAATACTTTAGTTTTATAAAATATACCAAATAAATATATAAACTTTTAATTTTCTCAAATCGATACCTCAAATGTTATAATATTTCATAGATACCCAACTCACGAAATTGATAGCAATTTACAACCTCGATTTGTTTTTTTATGTTGACATTAACATATAATTTATACATCATCATTAAAGTCGATGTTGCAAATTGTCATCGAATTAGTGAGTTTTATTTTTTATATTAGAAATTAATATCTAATTTATACGTTCTCGTCCGAGTTGAGATTGAGAATTGTTATCGATTTCATAAGTTAATGTATCTATTTAGAACATTTTAATATTTGAGATATCAATTTAGAACATTTTAACATTTTATTTATCCATACATCAAATTAAAAGTTTAGGTATTTATTTCACACATTTTGTAAAGTTGGATAGTTATATGAGATTTTTCTTTTAAAATCAAATATTATATAATAAAACAAAATATTTGCTTCTATAAATCAACATAAAATTTACTTAATATCCAACATAGTAGCATGAAACAAAGTAAAAAAACACAAAAATATAGGTTTTTATAAATCATAAGTCTAAAAATTTATTATGAAGATATTAATGATACTATGAAAATTAAACAAAGTACAAAAAAAAACATAGAAATATAGGTTTTTGGAATACAAAATTTCTGATTTGATTTTTCTTTAACTCTACAAAATTCGTGTTTCTTAAACCCTAACTTCATTATTTTGATATTTCGGATAAAAACAAAAAAAATTCGAGAACCATAAGATTCATGAACCCTAACCGAAAGTGAGAGAGACCATCTCGAAGATAAATTTGACAAATTTATGTATTTTTTTATAAGTTGACAAATTTTTTGAAAGTACATTTTTGTTTAAACGATTTATTTCTAGTATTAAAAAAAATTTTATAGAAGAACCCATTATTTAAAAAAAAAACTTTTTTGTTATTCGACAAATTCATCTATTTAGAGTTTGAATATAAGTTAGAGTTTTAAGAATTAAAATAATACCGAGAGGTGCCAATGAAGAAAATATTTTTGTTTGGATACGCTAAAAATAAATTAAAATTAATCAAATTAATTTGATTTAATTTAACTTGTTAAATTAATAAAAATAACAAAAATGGCATATTAATACAAAGACTTATCATAAAATCCTAATCAAATACATAAACTAAATTTTCTAAAAAAATACAAGATTTTGTTAAACTTGTATATTAAAATGTTAACTTTAAACGTCATCCAAAAACCACTATATCATGGTAGTTTTTTATAGCCGAAAAGCTTAGAGTTTAATTTTATGATAAGTTTTTGAAGTCGTTTAAAAGTTTAAGATTTAATTTTATTGTTTTAAAAAAAATAGATTTTAATATATGAGAATTTTAAACTTTGTTTATTTATTTGAAATTTTTTATAAAGTCATGTATTAATACACAATTTTCTCTAAAAATACATATTTTGAATGAAACACAATTGTGACTTGTGAGCAAACATACCAAAATTTAATTAAAAAAAAATTGGATAAATAGATTTAATCTAAAATTGAAAATTTTAATCCTGACTACCAATATATTTAAACTGTAAAAAATAGTTAAAAAGTTGTAATGCATTAAAGGTTGTGTAGATATCCTTCTATTTATCTAGGTTTTATATAAATTTATGGAATCTTACTTTTATGAGCAGATCTTGAAAACAAGTAAGTTATTAGTGACAAATAATTATGTTACTGAAAGTTGGTAAATTAATTGTACTGCAAGGACCAATCATTGTTGCACTAACTAATGTTTATGGAAAAAATCCTCCAATCATTCATTGCTCAAAAGATTCTCCAAGTTTTTAGAGTTTCTATTTGAAGTCCTCTTTTTATCTTCATGAATAAAAAAGATAAACTTTGCAAAAAAGTCAGATTTCACATTTAAAAGATAATAAAAATATAACTTTTTCAGACTCAGAAAATTATTTATTTCCCTCAAGATTTTTTTAAAATGGAAACTTTTGTATTTTTAGGATAAATTTGTAATTATTATTATTATTATTTTCATAACGGATATATTTGAAAGTAAACAAATCAATTGTTTTATAACTACAGTTTGTTGCTAGGTAGCTGGCCGAGACAAGGTTTTTAAAGACAAATCACTCGTACAAATCTCTCATCATACTTTCACTTCACCTCGGCTCCCATCTCTCCTCTCATTCAGGTTCTCTCTCTCTCTCTCTCTCTCTCTCTCTCTCTCTCTCTCTCTCTCTCTCTC
>NW_010965625.1:664853-677387 GCF_000463585.1 Tarenaya hassleriana
TCTCTCTCTCTCTCTCTCTCAAAATCTCTCTCTCTCTCTCTCTCTCTCAACTTCTTTTCTTCGTTCATGGTATTTCGGTTTTGGTTTGCCACTTTTCCTTCCGTCTTTTTTTTTTTTAATTTTCTGGATAGATTTCTAGTGCATGCAGATGTAAGCACGTTAGGCTTTTTTCTTTCTATAAGTAGAAGAAAGAAAAGAAAACTCTTGAATATTTCTTCTTTGTATTTGTATTGCTTATGTTTTTGTTTTTGTTGTTATTCTTTACAAACTTCAATATATATATATATATATATATATATATATATAGCAATCCTAGAAATATTACAGTAAAACAATATAATGACACATGATTAATCTTGGTCTTATTTAGTATAATTATTTTCTTGAATACAAATCTAAAATACAAAATGTTAAGAACAATTTATGCTTCAACATTAGTCATCTTTAAACTTATTCTTTCTTAAACTTTTTCCAACACAAGTTTATGTTCCACCATCGGCCCCCTTAAACGTGTTCCTCCTCGAATTCTGATGATTCCCAGCTACTTTCGAAATGGATAAAATGTATCTTTGACCTTTATCCACTTCTTCTTACTAATAACTTCTTCATATACCACATGACTAAATCAACCAAATAGAGAAAAATTAGTAAACTCATCATCCAACCCGGATTCTATCGATTTAGTTTTGTCATAAATTAATCTCCTAAATGCTCTTCATTTTTATCACGGACGAGTTATTATCATCACAGTTCTGAATAATTCGTAGGGGTGAGTTTGCCTCAATTTCTTTAAGAATGATCTTTTGCGATTGATTACTACAATTTCAATCTCAACTCTGCAAACTCAACATATTGGGACATTATGATTTTGCGAGTTTCGAGATTATACAATTTGTATCCCTACAATTTTCATCATAGCTCAAGAAGATGCATTTATGATTCTTATCCTCTAATTTTGTTCATTTCTCCTCCTGCACCCTTGCATAGCAACACAACCGAAGATTCTCAGATGATCAACATTTGGTTTTTGTAAGCTCCAAGCTTCTTCCAACATCATATCTTTGATTTTCTTGAATGGAAATTTGTTCAACAAAAATTCTAACACATATTACATCTCTTCAGAATTCCTTTGGAACCTTTCTTTTATTAAGCATATGATGCACCATATTCGGTATAATCCTGTTTTTCTCTTTGAAATTTCGTTCTATTGTGATGTTTAAGGCATAGTGAACTGATGAGAAATCTGATGCTCGTTACGATAATTCTCAAAATCATGTGATGTTAGAAAATATTGATTTATACAATTGGATTGGAGTGGATACAGGTCGGATACCTGCGTTTTTTGAGATACCCCATTTTTATTTTCGTCTTCATGGGTTTTATAGAAATATTATCATTATCTTTGTCTTACAACATTCGGGTACCCATTAGATGGATATCCGTGACTAAAAGACGGGTATCCGCGAGTATCTGTATCCGTATGTACAACATTTATCAGTTTAAAATTAAACCAAATTTTGATACTAAGACACATATAAAGTTTGAAAATTCTTAAAATATGATAATATACATAAATTTCTACTGTCGTGTTTCTTGTGCTTCTATATTGTACTCTTCCGTGTGCTTAGTTTTAGTGCCATCCCGTGAACCATTATCAGCTCTGATATCATGTTAGAAACTTGTATTATATAAACATTTACAAGTCTTTTATTTTCTCTTCTTTAGTCCATAGTATAAAGAAATAAAAAAGAGAAATAACGAAGATTTGTGGGACGTATATGTAGAATTTGTAAAGAAATATCAGTTTGAAAAGTGAAAAATGTGATTAGAAAGAAATGATTAGAAGTGTTTGATATGAAAAACTTCATATAATATTAAAACTCCAAAGCTACTACTTTTATTTTCACGATATCTTCAATCAATCACGCCTAACATATCATTGTTTTCTTTAATCACACCGAACACACATAAATTCAAAGTTGAATTAGAGGACATGGATATATTTTCATCATTTTTGTATGATCTTAACTTCTTAGTTTGAAATGCAAGTAGTTTTTTGTTGACTTACATTATAAGTCATCTATTCTTTGATGCAGTGATATCGACATTCTTCCCAAAATGTCGGATCTCAGAGCACCATTAGTACGACCGAAGAGAAAGAGGATATGGGTTGATTACTTTGTTCAGTTCAGATGGATTATCGTCATTTTCGTCGTCCTTCCTATTTCAGCCACCTTATACTTCCTCACATATCTCGGGGACATGAAATCCGAGATGAAATCCTACAAGAAACGCCAGAAGGAACACGACGAAAACGTTCTGAAAGTCATCAAAAGACTCAAGAAGAGAAACCCGTCAAAGGACGGTCTTGTCTGCACTGCACGTAAGCCATGGGCTGTTGTTGGAATGAGGAACGTGGATTACAAGAGAGCTCGCCATTTCGAGGTTGACTTGTCTGAATTCCGAAATATCTTAGAGATCAACAAAGAAAGAATGATTGCTAGGGTTGAGCCTCTCGTTAACATGGGACAGATCACTCGTGCCACTGTCCCAATGAACCTCTCCCTTGCTGTTGTTTCTGAGCTTGATGATCTTACTATTGGTGGAGTCATCAATGGTTATGGCATTGAAGGAAGTTCTCATCTCTATGGCTTGTTCAGCGACACTGTCGAGGCGTACGAAATCGTTCTAGCAGATGGGTCACTTGTCAGGGCCACGAGGGACAACGAGTACTCCGATCTTTTCTACGCCATTCCGTGGTCACAAGGAACGCTTGGACTTATTGTTTCTGCCGAGATCAAGCTTATTCATATCAAAGAATACATGAAAGTTACATACACACCGGTAAGGGGTGATCTTAAAACCCTAGCTCGGGCGTATACGGATTCTTTCGCACCTAAAGACAGGAATCCCAAGAAAATCCCAGACTTCGTCGAAGGGATGATTTTCACCGCAAACGAAGGCGTGATGATGACGGGAAAATACGCTTCGAAAGAAGAAGCTAAGAAGAGAGGAAACAAAATCAACGAAATCGGGTGGTGGTTCAAACCGTGGTTCTACCAACACGCTCAGACCGCATTGAAGAAGGGAGAGTTCGTAGAGTATATTCCGACAAGAGAATATTACCACAGGCATACGAGGTGTTTGTACTGGGAAGGGAAGCTTATACTTCCGTTCGGTGACCAGTTCTGGTTTCGGTTCCTGTTCGGTTGGCTGATGCCTCCTAAGGTTTCCCTTCTCAAGGCCACTCAAGGTGAAGCCATTAGGAGCTACTACCATGAGATGCATGTCATACAGGACATGCTCATTCCTCTCCACAAGGTCGCTGATGCTCTTGAATGGGTTCACCGTGAGATGGAGGTATTTATTCTTATTCACCACATGTTTTTTTGCTGATTTTACCGAAAAGAAAGAAATGAAAATTTTCTTTGAAAAATGAGTAATTTTACCACCGAATATCGGAACCGAACTAAATTGAATTTAATATAAAAACCGAATAGGTATAGGTTTTGTAAACCGAAAACACTGAACATGAATGTTATCAAATCGAACCCAAAGCGAAAACCGAAATGTCTGCCCTACTTCCCGTGCATCTATGGTTTCATACTTCTGTTCTTTCATGCTTATTCATGACATGTTCTGTTCATTAAACTGTTCTTTCATCCATCTTAGGACACTATTATAATTTGATTTAATCGTTAGAGTCCATTTTAGTGTTGTAGAGTATGTGAACGGACCAAAATCCGTAATCATTTTATACGAAAAGATGATCTTGTTAATGTTTTAGGTATATCCGATCTGGCTTTGCCCTCACAAGCTCTACAAGTACCCAATCAAACCGATGATTTACCCGGAGCCAGGCTTCGAGTACGAAAACAGACAGGGAGACACTGAAGATGCGCAGATGTACACTGATGTCGGAGTGTACTATTCCCCGGGACCCGTCCTGAGAGGCGAAGTTTTCGACGGAGCAGAAGCCGTGAGAAAGATGGAGCAATGGCTGATCGAGAACCATGGGTACGAGACCCAATATGCAGTGACTGAACTCGACGAGAAGAGCTTCTGGAAAATGTTTGACGGTGAACTATACGGGCATTGTCGGAAGAAATATAGAGCCGTCGGGACGTTCATGAGTATTTATTACAAGTGCAAGAAGGGCAAAAAGACCGAGAAGGAGGTCCGAGAAGCCGAGCAAGCTTGTCTTGAGACCGCCTATGCCGAGGCTGATTAGGGTTTTTTCGGATCTGGATTTGGTTTGGTGGATGAGTTTACCAGTTTCTTCTTGTGGATTGATTTCCTTCAGGTTCTTGCTTCTTGTGGTTTTTAGCTTTGAAGACAAAACTATTTTGGTGGTTCTTGCTGTTGCGGCTGTTGTAATGCTTCAGACTTGAAAATTTTCAGACACTGTTTTTTACATCACCATGAATATTTTCTATATATATATATACACACGCACATAAAATATGATTTTATACATGTGATAATTGTGTTCATTGGGTGTTAAAGATGCAAAGGGTTCTTCTTCTTAAGCTCGAGAAGTCTGGACCATCTTTTATCAACAGAAGCTGTATTTGTCTCTCCAATGTCTGCAAAACAAAATCAGACATCAACAAGAAAGAAAGAACCAAACACCAGAAAGTATGAACAAGACTCTTACACTGCATTGTCGGTTCTGATTGTTCGCATGCATCCGAGCACGCATCCTGTAGTTATTCATCATTCCCACCCATTAGATTCGCACAAGTTCATTACATAATCCTACCCCTTATTACCCATATTTGAGGTTTCTAGATATTAGGGGTCATCGGGTACCCGAGGCTTTTGCTATACCAGACATCGGCCTTGTTTTTCTCGGGTACTATCGGTTGGGTATCTGTGTTTCGGATTCTCGCGAAGGTTTTGGTATCCGGAGGATACCGAGGAGGCAAAGTCGCTGGGAAAAAGGCGAAGCCACGAGGACATAGACGAGGGAGAAGAGAGAGGTACCCGAAAACGCGGACCGCAAGCAACGACCGGCGAGGACGGGGCCGAGGATGTGAAAACTCTGTTTTTCCCCTTTAAGACACGAAATCCTGATTCAAGAATCCCTAATTTGAAACGATTAAACCCGAGCGGCAAGGTCATCGCCTTCTAGCCGCCTCCTCCTCTCTCTTTGAACCGCCCACCATCTCCAGCCCTGCGTCCCCTCGCAGCTTCGTCTCGCCCTTTCCCCCTGGGTTTAGAGTACCCACGAATATAGGTACTCGTCCACCAAAACCCGAACTCGAACCTGAACTCGAAGGTCGGGTTCTCACCGTCAAACGGACTCATGTTGGTCCCGTCGGTGGACGATTACCCGAAATTTCAAATACTCAACTCACGAATCGGATGATCACTCGAAATTCGGGACACCTCCGGTGCCCACCTTCATCTTTTGTGAGTTATTTACAAAATTTGAATCCGATTGAGAAAGATAAGAGGAGAGTCTTCTCCCCAAGCTAGCTCTTACGCGATATTAATATGTGGGTCATATAACACAAGAGATGGGTTTTAGGGATTCGTACATTGGCATAAGTCGTAAGGCGGATAGTGTCCTGTATAAGGGAATCAAGGTTAGCTTCATAGCCTGGCCTCACGTATATGACCTGCAAAAGCGTTTTAACCCAATGTCAGTTCATCAGTGTTGTTTTGTCTTTGGAAGAAGCCCACGGTTGGGCATTCTGGTTCGGTTACACAGACCGAAACAGATATAAAAAACCCGATGGATATGATTCTTCTAAAACCGAAAATTTCATTGGGAAGTAAACGTTTTTAAAGATAAAACCGAAACCGAGAGCTAGGTTTCAAGGCTGCTCACCGAAGGATCATCGCCACCGATTTCCGGAAGTTGAGAAGCTCGGCTCTCCCTGCTCGATGGCAGGATCCAGACCGTGAAATTCGTGTCGATCTGATCACGGATATATGTTCATTAAAGACAGCTTCTCGTCAAGTTCCTTCACTTTGCATTCTGAAAGCACAGATTACTTTACAGTGTAAAGAAAGAAGACTATGAGAATGAAACAATTACTCGTCGGTTATAAGGAGAGGAGCAAATGCTGCACTTTCTGGAAAAAGATGTGACAACTCTGCCTTCTACCGAGAGGCCCAAGCTCGCATGCTGCGTTAGGAACCGATAAAATCCGAACGGATAAAAACAGGAAAAAGTAACTAAATGATTTCTGCAGGATTAGAAGATAAGATTAGTCATCACAATTTCGATAGATCGAGATTTGCAGTCAGCCAACACAGATCAGGTTCTTGCCCAGTTGATGAAACCCTCTAAACTCTAAACCCGAATCGCTATATTCGAATACTTGTTAATGGAGAAACGAAACCGGAAAATGAGGGAATTCTGTTGTAAGACATTCACCGGAACCGCTGCTGTAATTGATATCTCATATGAAAACACGGATAGATCAAGCTTGCATTCAGCCAAAAATTCAGTTCTGGATCTGTTGATGAGTCCCTATATTGTAAAACCGCTAAACTCTAAACCCGAGTCTCTATACCGGACTACGCGGTAATGGAGAAATGAAACCTGGAATTCTGTTGTAAGATATTCAACTATTCACCGGAACCGTTGCTTGAATTGATATCTCATTCAAAGGCACAGATATTTCCGACGTTTTCGTCTCTGTCTGCTCTGATAAACCTATACTATGCGAAAACCTTTAGAAAAAATCGAAAGAGCAAAAGGTGAAAGAGGTAACAAACCCTTTGGACTGAGAGGTGGATGGAGACACGGGCATTCGTAGGGCCGTCTTCGACGAGATCTTCGAGGCAAAGATCTCGAAGGGAGACATTGTATTGCGAATTCCAATTGCCATGCCATCTTCCCTCACTCGGAGATAACGTTATCAAACGCTTAGCTCTACAGCCTCCTCCATTACCTATCTATCATTCCCACAAAAAACATGTAATGTTGCTTTCGTGAGTGCCTTGAAATTTCCAATCTTTGCATTCAATCAAATCCAATGAGACTGCTTGTACAGCAGAATTTTTACATTTCCATTTTCAAACACCCAACCTAACAAAAAGAGGTAAAATTAGCAAGAACAATGAATGTGGTTCAACTTCACTGATTGTCTTGGGTTGAATTTGAAATTTGACGGTTTTTTTTGGGTAATCGATATCATGGACCAAGGTTCAGACTAATCATGGGATCGAGAACTAGCCATGTGATTTGGATTATACGTTTGAGGTTAGAAATCGGGCGGGATAAATGCTTTACGCCCCATTTCACCGGTTGAACAACCAAGTTTGGTTAATTTGATGGGTTTCTTGAGAAATGAATCTAATGTACATCGAATCACAAAGCAAAAAATTTCATCAAATGGGTTCTTAGGGAAATCATTTTGCTTTATCATCCAATGCTCTCTCTTTCAATCTTCCCGTGGGAACAATGTAACCTTAATATCTTCACTAAATTCAAAGATGTCACATTCCAACGAAAAGATATAAACCCAAACCAATCAATCATCTTAGAGAGAGAGTGTATGTATCTATGTATCTATGTACGTAGACGTGAGATGAAAATATACCGAGGAAGAGTCTTGTTTTCTCGAGGAACAAGCAATGGGAGGCAATCGGGGTCGTAGCGAATCGATGGGCTTCGCCTTCGCTCCAAAGGGTCTCTTCGTCTTCAAGAGATTTGAAGAGACGAGACGCAGGCAAGCGGATTCCGCCATGGATAATGCTTCCAAGTTACTGCTGAGGAGATTGGATTCAAGTGAGTGGTTTCGCACGTATGTGCCTTATCCGACATATATAAACATGCGTCTTGTGAATAATACACGTATGTTGGTTTGGTAATGGTCGATATTTATGAAGAATATTAAAAAAATATTCGAATATTGCATATGAAATATTTTTTTACAAAAAAGAAATATATGACATCATGAAAAAAAAAGCATATGATACATGCATGTGATTGTGTATACAAAACAAATTATAAAACTAAAGAAATAAAAATAATATATAATAAATACTTCGAGATATCATAATATTTTTCTGTCCAAATATTATTTCTGTTTCTATTTCCATTACGAAACAAATTTTTGGTGTTTTTTTATATATTGCACTATATTTGACATTTCTTGTAATTACTAATTAGCATTGTTTTAGGCACGGTTTACCAAATCGAGTTTTTATTCGATTTTAGGTTTGATTATAACCGGTTTGATATATTCGGTTTTCATAAATTCGTAACCAAATTTTTAAATCCTTTACATCCATTTGGTATTAGAAATGTTTGATTGGATTATAGACAACAGTCTTATCGAATGTTTACATATCGACAAATTGGTAGACAAATCTCGATGGACAATCCGAATATATGAAATTAAACTAAAAAATATTTACCATAATTCGGTAGGTGATCCGATGATTCAGCAGTCAACTCGAATCGCCAGCCATCGACTGATGGACCGGATCTCGAGCCAAATAATCAGCCATTGTTCGATGGAAAAGTCGATTGTTAGTTGATGACATTATTAGTTTCACAAATATCCAAATAATTCATTCTTTAAAGCATTAGAAAGATCTTTTTCACAGTTGTGCATAGATCTAAGATTATACAGATCTAATATACGAGCAAAAGGTTATGTGCATGTTTAGACAAACGTCTCATCGAATGTCTACATATCGACAAAAATCGACATACAACTCTCGATGGATAATCCGACGATATAAAAATAAACTATAACTATTTGTCATCATTGAGTAAAAAAATTGTCTGTAAATGAAATTTTTGCTCCATATATACTTAGGTTAAAACTAAACCGAACCAGTAAATTGAACATTAATTGATTTTATGTGGTTGGTAATCAAATCAAATGGAATCGAAAGATTATTTTCTCTTCTATAAATAGAACTAAAATACTATAATTCGGTTTGATTTTTCAGTTATTAATTAAATTAGTCACACTCCTAGTTATCACTATGTTCAGTTATTATATTTAATATATTTTGCAAGTATTATCATTTAAATAAAATAATTTTTCAAATATACTATGTAATGAAATTTATTAAACAAAATATTATTACTTTAATTTGATTATGGTTTCACGTCAACTCTGCTTGAAGTGGAGAGAGAGAGAGAGAAAGGCTAGAGGTTAGGGAGTTGGGTATTTCGTAAGATGAGTTGCGATTCAATGTAAAGCTCTAATCAGGAAAACAAAAATGTAAAGCTCTAAAACTTAAGAAAGATTAGATGGCGTAATGATAAAACAACATACATGTTTTTACCTCGTATTTAAATAACTTTTTTTTGGTATAAATTCTTGTTAAAGTTGTTTTTGCAGGTAGTTAAATTTATTATGGAGATAAATCTGAAGAGAATCTAAATTACAGGTTTTATGAAAAAGATAACTACTAAGAGCTTGAAGATAAGATTTGACCAACAACCTTGGAGATAAAGACAAATCATAAAAAAATAAGGATGAATCTGAGTAGATCTGGATATGTGCATATAAAAGGAGTATGAAAGAGATTGAAAAAATACAGAGTTTAAGAGATTATAATTCAGAAAGTACGAGAGTTTTTGTTCTTTACGTTTTTTTATTCTGATGAGTGAGATTGGTCTGGTGAGTTCTCAACAGTAATCTGAACAAATCCAGAACGTGAGAGTGAGTATTCACACGAGTTGTGTGTTGAATCAATAGATTTTGTGTCATAGGAGGGCTAACACTCAGGGAGAGTGTGGTGCTTCTGGGTTTTACTGCAACTATCTCTATGTTGTAGTAGTCAGTTTTCTTTGAATGAAAAGAACTGATTTTGAGCGACATCTGAATGCATCAGTTATTTCAATTCTAAGTGCACAAATGCATTTATTTCTATTTCTTCGATCCTTTTAAAATATATTAGGATAAAAAATTTGATAAATTTTCAGATTATAAAAAAAACGTTATAAGATGATCTTTTTTTCAATAATTCAGATCGGTTATACAAGTTATGTCATAACTTTCTATTATTGTTGGACAAATCCGGTTTGCGTTTTGAATTGGAGTTGAAATACTGTAATTAATCAACCGAATCCGGTAGAGTGTTTTCTTATTTTAATCTTTTTTTTTCTTTTGGCATTTGGGTTGAAACTAGAATATGAAATGTTAGAAATGAGAAAATTTTATATTTGATTTATAAATTAAAAAAAACTCTACTTATGAGGCAAATTTTGAAAAGAAAAAATAAGACTTAGATGTTGAATGGTTGGAGTTGTAGAATTAAAAAACCAAAAAAACTAGTTTTCCTAAAATATTAGAAAATTATTTTGATGAAAAAATTAATGAAAAATCAAAAACTATATTCTTTGGGTTTACAAATATTATAGAATTCAAAAACCAAAAACCAAAAACTCAAAACTAAAATGGGTAAACTCTCTAAAAATTCCCCAACTTGCAAAGTATTGAAAAACTAATTCCTCAACTTGTAGCCTAGAAAAATAATTCCTCAATTTGCAAATATTGCCATTAGAATACCTGAACTTGTAAATCATTACCAATTAAAATTTTGACAAACGTTTTACCATCATTTCCGTTAAATATCATCTTATGTGGCATTTTAGAACATATTATATGTTATAATTAATTGTCACATAATCAATATTTGAATTAAATAATGGAAAAAATTAAATCGATAAATAAAAATTATATCAAATTCAAATCCAGGTTGTCTAACCGATTCGAATAACCAAAATAATCTTAAAAACAAATAGGTTCAAATTAATATATTTTCTAAACTGTTAATTTGTCTTTTAGAAAATAACTCATCTTTATTTGAAAACAAAAAAAAAAATTAAATCATTTATATCAAATTCAAACCTACATTTTCTAATAGATTCGAATAACTCAGAAAATCTTAAAAACAAATAGGTTCAAATTAATATATTGTTTTAACATATCGGTTCATAATTTTTATTTATCGATTTAATTTTTTCTATTATTTAATTTAAAAATTGATTATGTGACAATTAATTATAACATAGAATTAGAATATGAAGTAGAATGCCACATAAGATGTTATTTAACGGAAGTGACCGTAAAACGTTGGTAAAAAATTGAATTGGTAATGATTTACAAGTTCAGGCATTTTAATGGTAAGATTTGCAAATTGAGGAATTATTTTTCTAGACTGCAAGTTGAGGAATTAGTTTTCCAATGTTTTGCAAGTTGGAGAATTTTTAGGAAGTTTACCCAAACTAAAATTTAAAAACTAAAACCAAAAATCCGATCATCGCTCGCTGCATCGTTAGCTACATTACGAGGGCCAATTGCAAAAATACCCTTAAATGATACATTGGACTTCAAACTATACCCTCACGTAAAAGAAAAAAAATGACACTATTATAAATACCTTTATAAATATACATTTCCTATAATACTCTCTACTTTTTCATTTAATATAATTATATAAATAAGTTTTTTTTATTTCTCTCTCTTCTCTCTAGTTCTCTCTTTCCTCTATCTGGTTCTCTCTTTCTTTTATTTCTCTCTCCTCTATTACGTTCTCTTTCTCCAGTTAAGCTTTCTCTCTCTTCAAATTTTTATTCTTTCACATGATTTCTTGGTTAATTAATTGGAAAAAATAAAAGAAATCTCTAAAATTTTCATCTAATAAGCAATAATCTCGATAATGGATAAATTTTCATTCTAAAATTTATTTTTTTATTTTGGACATTTAGGGTTTATTTTGTTTTTATATTTATATTTGATTTATATGATATAAATGAAAAAAACGAAACATATATCAATATAATGTCGTATTATATAGATATAAATGAGTTAAAATCAACATTATCATGATCCACACCAATTAAATTGATCATAAAGTTCCTGAATGAATCATGGTCAAATAATCTAACACATCAAATCAGTTAAACTAGTCAAACCCTTCGAAACGGTCATACTTGTAAGAATCGTCAAACTAGACACACTCGTTTGGGGTTTCGGGTTTAGCCACACTTGTTTGGAGTTTTGGCTTTTGGGTGCGACGAGTTTGACGGTGCGATGAGTCAAGCTGGTCAAATGATGTTCTAAATTAAATGTCTAAAGTTCAACGTGGTATATAAAGGCTATTACGATGTATTTAACGTATTTTTGTTATTCGTAAATCATGAGAGAAAATAATATATTCTACCATAAGCCAATGTGTTACAAAAAGTGTACTAGAACTTTGGGGTTTCATTTGGGAGAACATGGATAGTAAAAAAATAAGGTGTTAAATTTAGAGAGTTGTGATTATTTTTTATTTATGAAAGTTGTTATACAGGGTGTTTATTAACATGTTCATAGTGTGAAAATGATAAATTTTCGAAATTCGTGAGGATGCGACGAGTTTGACGAGTTTGACAATGTGACGAGTTTGACGGTGCGACGAGTCAAATTGGTCAAATGATGTTCTAAATTAAAATTTTAAGGTTCAACGTGGTATATAAGGGTTATTATGACGTATTTAACGTGTTTTTGTTATTCGTAAATCATGAGAGAAAATAATATATTCTACCCTAAGCCAATGTGTTAC
>NW_010965625.1:677509-707946 GCF_000463585.1 Tarenaya hassleriana
GGTGTTTATTAACATGTTCATAGTGTGAAAATGATAAATTTTCGAAATTCGTGAGGGTGCGACGAATTTGACGAGTTTGACAGTGTGATGAGTTTGACTGTGCGACGAGTCAAACTGGTCAAATGATGTTCTAAATTAAATTTTTAAGGTTCAACGTGGTATATAAGGGCTATTATGACGTATTTAACGTGTTTTTGTTATTCGTAAATCATGAGAGAAAATAATATATTCTACCCTAAGCCAATGTGTTACAAAAAGTGTACTAGAACTTTGGGATTTTATTTGGGAGAACATGGATAGTAAAAAAAATAAGGTGCTAAATTTAGAGAGTTGCGATTATTTTTTATTTATGAAAGTTGTTATACGGGGTGTTTATTAACATGTTCATAGTGTGAAAATGATAAATTTTCGAAATTCGTGAGGGTGCGACGAGTTTGACGGTGTGACGAGTTTGACGGTGCGACGAATCAAACTGGTCAAATGATGTTCTAAATTAAATTTCTAAGGTTCAACGTGGTATATAAGGGCTATTATGACGTATTTAACGTGTTTTTGTTATTCGTAAATCATGAGAGAAAATAATATATTCTACCCTAAGCCAATGTATTACAAAAAATGTACTAGAACTTTGGGGTTTCATTTGGGAGAACATGGATAGTGAAAAAAATAAGGTGTTAAATTTAGAGAGCTGCGATTATTTGTTATTTATGAAAGTTGTTATATGGGGTGTTTATTAACATGTTCATAGTGTGAAAATGATAAATTTGCGAAATTCGTGAGGATGCGACGAGTTTGACGGTGCGACGAGTCAAACTGGTCAAATGATGTTTTAAATTAAATTTCTAAGGTTCAATGTGGTATATAGGGGCTAGTAGATGTATTTAACGTGTTTTTGTTATTCGTAAATCATGCGGAAAAATAATATATTATATCCTAAATAAGGTATTATAAAAAGTGTACTAGAACTTTGGCTTTCGTTTGGAAAAACATGTATTGTAAAAAAAATAAGGTGCTAAATTTATAGAGTTACATTATTTGTTACTTATGAAAGTTATTATCTTTTGTTAATTATAATTCAAGTGGAAAAAATATCTTCTACCCTATATCAATATATTACAAAAGATAAAATGTTTATAGTTTGAAATGTGTTATTTGTAACTGAGATAAAATGTGGTAAATATGCATTGTCACTTTCAAACATGGTGTGAATGGTTTTTTTGAGAGAACATGCATTGTAAAAAGATAAATGCGTTAAAATTGGAGAGATTTTAACTTAAGATACTTATTACATGGGGTGATTATCAATATGTTTACAGTTTGAAAGTGATAAAATCACAAAATTTAATATGGTACGTCCGGTTTGACGGGTCTGACGGTGCGACGAGTTTGACAGTGCGATGATTTATGAAAAAAAAAGTTGATTTAAATTAAGTTTTGAAGGTTCAATTTGGTGTATAAAGTTTTGATCCAATTAAATACATATGATTAAAATTATACTCGTAGGGTAAACATGATTAAGTATAATTTATTAAAAAAGAGTATCATTGAGAGACTGATAAATGTTCTTTAAATCATATACGAATAGAACCTACAAAAATAAATTAAACACTCATTGTTAGTTTTGTTTGACTAGTGTGACTAGTTTGACTAATTTTATCACACTAGTCAAACTCGTCAAACTGGTTATGCCCTTCAAATGCGATCAGTGTAACTAGTATGACCACGTAACTTTTTAACCAGTTTGACTAATGTGATCATGTGACCATTTCACTAATATGACCCTTTTGACCACTTTTATCAGATTAGTCAAACTAATCACACAATTCAAGTCGACCAATATTATTAGTATGACCACTTAACTTCTTGACCAGTTTGATTAGTCTAACTGTGTGCCCATTTCACTAGAATAACCAGTTGAAGGGTGTGACCACTTCACTGATATGAGCATTTGATAGATTAGTCAAACTAATCACACAATTCAAGTCGACCAATATTATTAGTATGACCACTTAACTTTTTGACCAGTTTGATTAGTCTAATTGTGTGCCCATTTCACTAGAATAACCAGTTGAAGGGTGTGACCACTTCACTGATATGAGCACTTGACAAATGTGACCCGTTTAACCAGATTTATCAGACTAGCCAATTGGTCACACCATTCAAGTGCGACTAGTATGACTAGTATGACCATTTAACTATTTCCATATGACTCGTCTTCTGTGAAAAAATATTGTTTCTCATTTTCTAATTGAAATCATAATTTTTTTTATCTATACAACTCGAATAATATGATCAATTGGACTTGTTTTATTTTCTTTTATTGTTTACCTAGATGCACACACATAAGATTCTAAAAAAATATCCACCTTTCTTAGTGAATTCAAATGAATACGCAAAAGGAGTCGAAAACAATGAAGACGAAGTTATTTTGAAGTGAAGACGGTTTTACAAGAAGAAATCGCACAAGAAATCATCAAAAAAATCGTACCATTAGAGAGAAATTATAGAAGAAAATTTACCGAAGAAGAAATTGTAGAAGAAAATAAAAAAGAAGCTGGAGAGTTTTAAAAAAAAGTTTTATTTCTCCTTCCTTTTTTTTTATCCACTCAGATTTTGACATGCGTCCTTTTTTTTAATGATAACAATATTTTCCTTCTTTTTTCTCTTTCTTCATAGGATTTTGACATGTGTTCCTTTTTTTAAGGGTAACAATGTCTTTTCAATGTTTGTCAGATTTTTTTAAAAACCCTAGAATTACAAGGGTATGAATTGAAGTGTTTGTGTACATTTAAAGTCATATTTGTAATATCCCCACATTACGAGCTCTCCCCACTAACTGCCACGTGGCATCTGGTTCTTTGTCGTTATAAAAAAAAACGTTATAAGATGATCTTTTTTTCAATAATTCAGATCGGTTATACAAGTTATGTCATAACTTTCTATTATTGTTGGACAAATCCGGTTTGCGTTTTGAATTGGAGTTGAAATACTGTAATTAATCAACCGCCTTGTAATTAATCAACCGAATCCGGTAGAGTGTTTTCTTATTTTAATCTATTTTTTTCTTTTGGCATTTGGGTTGAAACTAGAATATGAAATGTTAGAAATGAGAAAATTTTATATTTGATTTATAAATTAAAAAAAAACTCTACTTATGAGGCAAATTTTGAAAAGAAAAAATAAGATTTAGATGTTGAATGGTTGGAGTTTTTAGAATTAAAAAACCAAAAAAACTAGTTTTCAAGTTTTTATAAAATTACTTTTCCTAAAATATTAGAAAGTTATTTAGATGAAAAAATTAATAAAAAATCAAAAACTATATTTTTTGGGTTTACAAATATTATAGAATTCAAAAACCAAAAACCAAAAACTCAAAACTAAAATTTAAAAACTAAAACCAAAAATCCGATCATCGCTCGCTGCATCAATCTAGCTACATTACGAGCTCTTCCCCCTAACTGCCACGTGGCATCTGGTTCTTTGTCGTGTTTTATCTGTCTGCATCTCAGAGAGAAGAACAATGTCGGCTCTGAAAGCTGTCTATCTTGATGGGGTTCTGTTAGATTTCGCATGCCATATTATGCTGTATTTAGCTTCTTTTTTTTTTTTTTGGTTTTTTTCCTTTTTAAGTCACGAGAAAATGATGCTGTTAAGGCCCTGCCATCCTTGTGTGGAGGGCTAATTCGAACCATATAAAAAAGTTTCATGTGGAAATCATGGTCCTTTCTTTTCCTGTCAAATGCATTATTGCAGGGGACTACGGCCATGTGGGTTTACACAGTCAATCCCTTCCAGATCATAAACACAGATTACTAGGCTTTTTAACTGTGTTTATAACAAGCTTCTCTCGATTAATTAAACGTCCTCCAAATCGATTTCATTCATGAAACGCAATCGCCTGCTTCTTTTCTTGCGCTGTGAAAGGACAGAATCGTCAATCTTGCAAGTTTTGCGTGTTTTTTTAAGTAAACCTGAAGCAAAGGGTATCCTGTGTATGTCTGATTGTATTACATACGGTCAGGGTCCCCATTTCGGTTTTTTTTTTTGGATGAAATGTTTAATCTATTTCCTAAGAAATGGGGCAGTACATAGTACAGGATCCAAATCTACATTAATAACTTTCGCTAGCTTAACCTATACAGAAATTGAGCTTTACAGTAAATTCCATTTAGGTTATTAACCGAATAACCGAATCAAACTGAATCGAATAAGATATAGCCGTACCCGAACCGGATCCAAAATCAAACCGAATGGTTATGATTTCTTTAAACCCGAAAAAACCGAAACCGAACCGAACCGAATAAAAAATAATCGAAAAAACTGATAATTTTTTTGAAAAAATGAATTTATCGAAACCGAACCGAAATTTATATAAAAACCGAATAGTTATAGTTTTTCTATGATCGAAATAACCGAACCCGAATATAACCGAACCAAAACCCGGAATGGCCATCCTACGTACGGTTTTCTATTGCCAAGATCTGGTGGCATTTTTGTAATAAGGCTGGGAACCAGAGGGCAAAGTCTCACCGTGTCTCCTATATCTACGATTCCAATGCTTCAAACTACGTCCATCGAGAGAAAAAGAAGAAAATCAAGAAACAAAAGCATGTCTTCGGTTGCAGATGAAGTGAGACCAAAGGCGAGGGTGTACAGGGGAAACGCCGAGTGCAGAGAGAGGACGAGGCTTTTCTTCAAGGAGCTGGCCGTGCCCAATGGGTTGCTGCCATTGAAGGGCATCGAAGAATTCGGTTACGAGGAGGAGACGGGGTTCATGTGGATGAAACTGAAAGAGAGCATAACCCACAGGTTTCGAAAGATCGGGAAACTTGTGTCTTACGGTAACGAGATCACGGCCGTGATAGAGAAGGGTAAGCTGAAGAACCTGACCGGCTGCAAGGGGAAGGAGCTTTTCTTGTGGATAACGATCAAAGAGATGATGGTAGATTACCCCACGAAGGGGAAAGTCACGTTCAAGATCCCGTCCGGACTGTGCAAGACGTTCCCCAGCTCGGTGTTTGAGGACACTGATGACGAGGACGAGGAGGACGTAGACGGTTAAAGAGGTCTGGCTGTTGTTTTTGTTTCACTGATTCAAGAAATTGTTAAGAACCAAATCTTGAAAAAGTTTGATTTTGAGTTTGTGTTTGTATGCATCTGTTGTCCTAAGCCGTTGTGTCTGAAGCTTTCATGTTTCCATAGCATTATCCCATCGATATCAGTAAAAGTTTGCTTTCTGTATATATTCCACTGGCGATGATATTAAACCAAGAACGAAAGAGAAACTGAACTTTATTTTTTGTCCGTGGATAAACAACCGAAATGAAACCGTAATCAAGGGAAATCTTTCTTAGCTTATGAATGGTTATAGTTTTTATTTTGAGTTTTGGTTTTTTTAGTATTTGTAAATCCAGAAAAATGGAGATTTTGGTTTTTATTTATTTTTTCATTAGAATAGGTTCCAAATTTTTAGAAAAACTAAATTTACAAAATCTTGATTGTCAATTTTTGTGGTTTATGGGATTCTAAATACTCAAATAACATGTTCCATTCAGGCCCTGTCTTTTCTAACACGAGATCATTAATTCAATACGAAATTAGTATACTAAGAATTTTTTTTTTTTGATAACCAGGATGGTTCCCCGGGCCTTCGACCTGACTACATCCACCCTAGGCTCGGGACCAGCCTTTGTGTATGGACCATTTTGATCTAGAAATTAGATCCCTCCCCACCAGTGGAATCGAACCTATGACTTCGAGGATGACTTTGTCACCTCTCAACCAGTGGGTCATCAACTCTTGGGTAGTAGTATACTAAGAATTGCATGCCAATGTATACGTCTAATGAGAAGGGAAACCGTAGGAATAAAGGCAACGAATTACAGAAGATGAAGAAAAAAATGTGAAATAAACTTTTATT
The DNA here is from genome assembly GCF_000463585.1 of Tarenaya hassleriana. Taxonomy (NCBI): domain Eukaryota; kingdom Viridiplantae; phylum Streptophyta; class Magnoliopsida; order Brassicales; family Cleomaceae; genus Tarenaya; species Tarenaya hassleriana. The sequence continues at coordinate 683,430 of NW_010965625.1, forward strand.
TCAAATGGTTTTATGTGTTGGAAATAATTTATTGTATAGTTTTTCAAAATAAAATGATGGTTTTCTATCAATAAAATGTTTCCTCCCTTTTTTTTTTGGGGGGAGAGGGGGATCTTACCATATTTATGTGGGGGCCAAAGGCTTTGTCTTGACTTAAGAGAATGTCATCTTAATGAAAGCCAGATTCCTCCCTCACCAATGTATGTTTGAGATGCCTGGTTGTGCCAATTGCCCTAGTTGACAAATAGAAGTATGTATGTATGTATGTATGTATGTATGTATGTATGTATGTATGTATGTATGTATGTATGTATGTATGTATGTATGTATGTATGTTCTTATGTATGTATGTATGTATGTATGTATGTATGTATGTTCTTTTTCCTGCAAGATTTATTGATTGATAAGGAGATATATATAGATATATATGTATGTGTGTGTGTGCACATATGTAATTATGTATATATGTATGTGTGTGTGGATAACATGTTGGTTATTTCTTGCTGTACCACGACTAATTTTCAAGCTTTTTCATTTCAATTATTATAATTTGTTTATCATTTCGTATTATTTTCTGGAAAAAAAATTTAATCGGATGCCCTCGAGTTTGTTTTAATTCTGAATTTTTAATATAATATTTATCTTTAATAAATCAGGTCGAAAATAAACAAGGATTCAGAATTTGTGTTAACCAAAAGAAAAGAAAAAAAAAACATCCCCCACGTCGTTTCACATGCATGAGGATAAGGTTGTTACATAGACATATATAACTGTACATATACATTGTCTTTATAGTTAATAACGACGTAGCCGGAAAAAAGCTTCGTTTGACTTCCAAACTCTGAACTTTGACCGCAATTGCTCTCTCTCTATATATATATAGTTATTTGTTTTGCTATTTTTATTATTATAAACGTTTGTATTTTAGAAAAGACCAATCGCTGTTAAGTGGTTATCGTGTTAGCAGATGAGAAAGTCTTATTAATTACTATTTGTTTATTGAAAACTGTCGCACCCACATTTCTTCATTGACGTGTCATAAATTACCATATAAGTTCAAGATGTTGTTTTTGTCTTTGAAACATTATGTAGTAGAAAGATTAAATGACAATACTTTACCAAAAAGAAAAAAGATTAAATGACAATAACATATAATATAAAAAAAACAACAATAAAATACAGAGACTATCAATTTCGTGAATAAACATTCGTGGTTTTGCTTTTAATATCTTTGAAAGTTTTTGTGCTAATTAATTCCCTGGACCGTCTTGTGAATAGGTGTGCATAGGGTTTTAAATTTAGGTGTCATTATGGTTTTGACATGAGGTTGAGGTACTGAATAGGAAAGTAGCATTCCGTTATTCCATACAAAGAAGACAATCTTGCTTATTTTTGTTTACCAAAAAAAAAAAAATCTTGTTTATTATTTGTGTAATAATATTGATTTATGTAACGTTAATATTCTCTATACATCTTAAGATTTTCTTACCACAAGATTTCTTTTAACATAAGTAAATTAATATCGTGTTTTTTTTTAAAAAAAAATTATTACATACCTCTCTTAATGGTATGAAAATATTTAATTGACAAGAATAGGCATTGGTGAGAGATTTTACAAAAAAACTTCTGGTATAAATTTACAAACCATAAAAAAAAAATTTAAAAAGAAAAACTCGAAATTTGTGTGATAGATTATTCCTAATTTCTTGCTAATTTTAGATGGATTTAATCAAACTCAAAGATAATATGATAGATAATCAATAAATATGAAAAAAAAATAAAAAAAATAGAAATGATTCATCTTAATAGATCTAAACCAATTGAACTATACAAAACGTGTTAATTCAAAAGTTTTGAATGCTTATTAGAACCTTCAATTTATTTATTTTTTTCAAAAAATTAACTAAAAAAAATATGTTTTCACTATTCGATTTTGATGGGTTTCTTACAAAATGAATTTGATGTACATTGAAGCTTCGACCAATGCATATTCAAGCAACGTCTTAATCTTCAGACATACGTTTCAAACGACAGTCTTTCTTCATTTACTCTTTCATGGCATTCTTATATCTATAAACATAAGCTATTAGCGCTTACAAGAAAAGCTTATGCTGGGTTTCGAGTTGATAAGCCGTAGAAATAAAAATCGAACGGAACTTAATAAAATCCAAACTAATTCGATTTAGGATTTGAATAGGGATGTCTTTTATTTTGAGTTTTTGGTTTTAGATTTTGGATTTTAGTTTTTAGTTTTTGGTTTTTGAATTTTATAATATTTGTAAATTCAAAAAATTGTAGTTTTTGGTTTTTAATTGATTTTTTCACCAAAATTCTTTTAATTTTTTTTAAAAAAGTAATTTTATAAAAATTTGAATTGTAGTTTTTTTGGCTTTTGAATTCTAAAAACTCCAAATATTCAAGGTCTAAATTTAAATCCGATTAAATTTATAAATAAATCAAATGTAGCCAAAACAATAAAAACCGATAAAACCAAAATAGAAACCAATTCAATCTTCAGCAAATATAATATTTTTGTTATCAAGTAAGTTCGAAACGCCATATGTATAACCAACATAAAACCGAATCATGTTTAATTAATTCCGTTATATTTTAGTTTTTCGAACCAAACCAAATACTCCCTCCGTTTCAAAATATTTGTAATTTTAGATTATTTTTCATATTTCAAAATATTTGTCATTCACGCTTTCAAGACATTTTTTTTACAATAGTTTCTAATTTTATCCCTATTAAATTCTAATAAATTATTAATGATAATATTGTTTTTATAAATAATGATATATGACTTTTTCTATTTTTTCTTAAAAAATGTGAATAACCTAAAACAACAATTATTTTACGAACAGATTATTTATTTTACCAGGTAACAAATGAGAAGCCGCCACATTAAACGCTACATCTCCAACGTCAAAAAACTCTTTAAAATCTGGTGATGAAACAGAAACGTTTATCATAGCTTTCTGTCAAAAAATTTCGAGCTTAGTGTTTAACCACCTAATCGAGCTGAAGTTATGTCAGACATCGCCATTGATGAATCAAGGGAAAATGCAAATATCTGTGAAAAACCGGAATATATATATATATGGTTATGAGGATGGAGCAAAAACGTTTTGAGTCAGATTTCCATGGAAATTTTTCGAGCATAAGAAGTGTTTTATTCAGTTAATCAAAGCTGAGTTTATATCAGAAATCGTCACCTCATTGATGAATGAATGGAAATTGCAAAACTCTATGAAAAATCGCAAAAATCTAATGGTTCTGGTGATGAAGCAAAAACGTTTTGAGTCAGATTTCCGGGGATAAAATGAGTTTAACCACTTAATCAAGGCGAACTACAAACCTGCAAAGCTCCTTTAGAGACAATATCTTGACAGAGCTTGTTGGAGTTTTTGACAAGATTGCTCAATGCACCTGCTGCGTTCACTTTTGTCTTGTCTCCCCCTGCCGATGTCAAGACGTTTGCCAGTTGTGGTATAGACCCTCTTAGTTCATCGTACAACATGTCGTTATGGTAGGCAGCATTACCGATCTGCAATGTCAAAGAGAGGTTTGGAATTGATCAAAATATCATGGAAAGTACGGGAAATCAATCTATATATCTTAAGATCTTACAGCAAAACATGCGAATTTTTGTGTTCGTTTGTCAGGATCAGCACACCGATCGATGAGGAGAGTGACTATTTGATGTTCCGCCTACATTTTACCCAATGTCAGAAACTCAATAACACTTTAACAAGAGAGCGCTTTTCTGGAACTTTGAACAATCCTAGAAGCAATTCTCACCATTTAGGGTAATAATACAAAACTTAATTCTACTTACAAGAGAACTGTAGAAGTATCCGTTGTATCGGCACATGTTCCCAATAGCTCTGCACGCCTTTGCGCGTACATTTGGATCTTCGTGAACGAGAAATTCCTTTAAGGGCTCCAAGACAGAAGCCTCACCAATATATTTATAGAAGGCCTGATGTTTCATGTTAGCAAAAAAATAGATAAAAACCTTTTAGATCATGGTATAATCATAATCCTCTCATCACATTTATCAAAATGTCTCTGTTTTTGCAGGAATTCACAGGAAGATTATCCGGATGGCACGAAAAAAGGTCCGGGAAAGATAATAATTGCGGCTGTGAGATCGAAACAGGCTCGTTCAACCAAAGGATACAACATATATTCAGAGATTTCCATAAAAAAACAATGACAAAGTAGTATAAGAGAGGAACTAAGCATGAAATTTCTATGCATCAAGTGAGAATCTTTATGAGCAACTTAGAAAGCTTACCTCGTGCAACATTGCTAGATCAGATATTATCATCAGTGTATCAAGTATGACTTCTATTGGGGCTGAAGGGTTGAGTAGCTTTCTCATTCTGTTAGGTTCCAATAAGCCTTTGCTAACAAGTTCCACAGCAAGAGACCGACATTGCACCATTTTTGCTAGAAATGCAACGGGTTTTCCTAAATCTTTCAAATCCAAGTGTTCCAAGCAACGGAGCATTAAACAGGGCATTCCCACCTGAAAATTTAGACAAAAGTTAAGCAAGTTGCTAAGAATTATGCCATGGATTTGCAGTGCCTAGAGAATTTGATTTGTCTTCGGTCTGAATTTAGAGACCTAAGAGAATAGTGGTGGGCGTTGAAACCCGATACCTGCAGGTTCACGAGTATTCGGTAATGAACGAAGTCGAGCTCGAGTTGGATGAGAAGAGGAACACAGGCCACAGGTTCGGGTTTTGCCATCGCGTGACTACTTATCCACGGGTACACGTGCAAAATGATGCTCATACCCCTAGTGTTTTAGGACAACTGTAATAATATATAGGTTTGTTTTCGTGCAAAATTACTGTTATTCCTATGATGGTCATAGAACCAGTGGGCAGGTCTGAGGTCAAACACCCAAAAAACCGTGCCCACCTCTAAAAGAGAATGGAGAACAAGCTCTTTCGAGACGACTCACAAATACTATCTTCAAAAATCAAATAAAAACTGTTTGTCTGGAGGAAAATGGAGCCTAAATGTCTCTAACTCTGCCTACGAGACACCTAAAGAACACAAAAGATTCCAGTTGACACAAACAAGACAAAATACATAAATCAAAGGACAGAATCCGAAACCTTACCTCCACGAGAGCCTTAATGTATCTGTCCATGTCTTCTTCCATTGCTTTTACCAAATCCCTATCTTCCACGCACACTCTCATACCAGGCGAACCCATGTTGAGGATGAATCCACTGTTTACAGATGCAGTGGCAGGTGGAGAACCCGGCCCACTCTGCACAGCAATAAAGGGAAATGCTAGGAGATCGATTAACACATTTGCTGTCTCTCTTACTCCGTCCTTTCCTCCCCCGGGTCCTCCCCAGTTCTTTACCAGCTTGAGATGAATATCAGACATCAAACCTGATATCAGTTTCAGGTTTCCACTCTTACCAAGAACCTGATGAAAAGTTAAAGTGCTGCGCCAAAGACAGTGGCATATTGATGAAACGGTCCATAAAACACCAAGAGGGGATAAGCCAATCAGGTTGGGGTTTTGGTTTATGCTGTCAGGGGAAGCGTTTGAAAAGTTGCCAGCTAACAGATGTATTAGAAGCAAAGGTGTACCACTAGCAATCAGCTGCTGCACAGCCACTGGTCCTCCCCATTTCAACCTGGATTCTAACAAACCTGATACAACTCTCATTTTCGAATAACACTCTGTTGTTTCTTTCAGAAACTGAAAATAGAATCAAATGGAGTGTTTTGGCTGATGATTGTTAAATCAAAAGCATAACTTCATTCTTTTTGCATCATAACATACATATACGTTCTTACACAGATAATAAATTAAAACAACAACTGCATAAAACTGAAACATACATAACTGTCTGAAAAATAACTTCTTAATAACCAACTTCTAGCCTTATCTTCAATCTGACTTCTTCTGTCTTCTGGTGCTGAAGTCATGAGCCACACTGTCCGTTTCCAACATACTCCTTCTTGGCTCAAGGCTTCACACTCATTCCTATCATTTCCCTTAGCAATTCAAAACGCCCAACGTTGAATGCCTTGGTAAAAATATCAGCTTTTTGATCCTCTGTCTTGCAATAAACCAGACTGATCTCACCTTCTTGCTGAGCTTCCCGTAAGAAATAATACTTTATCTTGAAATGCTTGGTCTTGCCATGAAAAACAGGGTTCTGCGAAATTGCTATAGCAGCTTGGTTGTCGATTGAAATCTTGGTTGGACCCTGCCATTTTACCGACAAGTCTTCTAATATCTTTCTTATCCATATTGCTTGCTTCGACGCTTCTGTTGCTGCGACAAATTCTGCTTCAGCAGTAGACTGCGCAACAATTCCTTGCTTCTTTGAACTCCATGAAAAACACCCTGATCCCAACGAAAAACAGTACCCAGTAGTGCTTCTCATATCATCACTTGATCCTCCCCAATCACTGTCAACAAATCCTTTAAGTTTAGGTTCTTCGACTTTACAGAATCTGACTCCGAATGTGAGAGTGCCTTTCAGATACCTTAGCACTCTCTTTGTTGAGATCATATGCTCCTTCTTGGGTGAGTTCAAGTATCTGGATAATGCACTGACAGCAAACAAAATATCAGGTCTTGATGCTGTCAGATACATCAAACAGCCAATTAAACTTCTGAATGTTCCTTCTTCAACTGGTTCTCCGTCTTCGAACTTCTGCAATTTCTGTTTCTGATCCAGTGGAGTCTTCATTGTCTTGCAATCTTCCATGTTAAACCTCTTCAAAATCTATCTCAAATACTTCTGCTGACACACGAAAACTCCTTCACTGGACTGATGAACTTCGAGTCCCAAGAATTGAGACACAAGTCCAAGATCTGTCATCTCATACTCATTGCTGAGATAAGTTTGCAGCTCCTTAATTTCTGAAATGTTGTCTCCTGTAACTAGAAGATCATCTACGTACAGGGACACTACAACCATGCCAACCTTGCTCTTCTTCACATAGAGAGTATGCTCACTTAAACTTCTCTTGAATCCCAAATTTCTGAAACTTTTGTCAATCCTCTCATACCAGGCCCTTGGTGCTTGTTTAAAGCCATATAGAGCCTTCTTCAACTTGTAAACCTTCTTCTCTTGTCCTTTCACTATGAAGCCTTCTGGTTGTTCAACATATGTTTCCTCATTCAAATCACCATTCAAGAAAGCTGATTTCACATCCATGTGAAACACTTTCCAATCATTTTGAGCAGACAATGCCAATAACAGTCTGACAATGTCCATACGAGCCACAGGTGCAAATGTTTCAGAGAAATCCACACCCCAAGCTTGTGCATAACCCTTCACCACAAGTCTGGCATTGTACTTGTTTACTGAACCATCCGGATTAAGCTTTGTTCTGTAAACCCACTTAACTCCAATCACCTTTTTCTTGGCTGGTCTCTCAACTAGAACCCAGGTTCCTGTCTTGTTGATCATACCCAGTTCTTCTTCCATAGCAATTCTCCATTTCTGATCAAGTTTAGCATCTTCATAACTTGAGGGCTCCATTACTGCAATGTTGCACCTCTCATAAATATCTTCGAGTGATCTAGTTCCTCTCACAGGCATGTCATCAGGTTCATCATCTATTTCAATTCTGGTGTCTCCATCTGCTACTTGCAATGGTTCTTCTTCTCCTCGTGTATCAATCATGTCACTTTCTTCTTCTGACATTTGCTCTTCAGACCTACTAGACCACTCCCATTTCTCTTGTTCCAAAAACTTAACATCTCTACTTACTATAACTCGATTTGAGTTTGGTAAGTAAATTCGATAAGCTTTAGAAACAGAACTGTAACCAACAAATATACCCTTCTCTGCTTTCTCATCCAGCTTATCTCTCTTAACTTCAGGAACCAAACTGAAACATATGCATCCAAAGATTCTGAAGTTTGTACAAGTTGGTTTCTTCCCCGTCCAAGCCTCATAAAGGGTTTGCTTCTTCAATGCTTTGGTTGGCAACCTGTTGAGAAGAAATACAGCTGTACTTGAAGCTTCTGCCCAAAAATGTTTGGGAAGTCCTTTCTCATGCAGTAGACATCTAGCCATTTCCATTATGGTTCGATTCTTCCTCTCACTCACCCCAATCTGCTGTGGAGAATAGGGAACCGAGAACTGATGCTTGATTCCAGCATTCTCGCAAATGGATCTGAATCTACTTGAAGTATACTCAATTCCATTATCAGATCTGATCATCTTGATCTTCTTACCACATTCATTCTCAACTTCATTCTTGAACTTTTCAAATATCTCATCAACTTCTGACTTCATCTTCAGAAAATAAATCAAACACATGCGGGAGTAGTCATCAATAAAGATTAAGAAGTACCTGCTTCCTGTCAGTGATGGAACAGGCATGGGACCACAAACGTCAGTGTGGATCAGTTGGAGCTTCTCGGATGCTCTCCATGTCGAGGAACTAAAAGGTAACCTCTTCTGCTTTCCAAGAGGACAAGTCTGGCAATCTGTCACAGCCACCTGAATTTCAGGGAGACCTTCAATCATCTTGTTTCTTGCCATGTGTGACAGACCTTTACCATGGAAATGCCCTAATCGTTTATGCCACAGATCTTTTTCAGTAAACTGAACCTTCATTGCTTCACTCCTTCTCACATCAGGAATGTAAGAAAAACTATTGTTTTTCATCCTGATCTTGAACAGACATGGATTGGTATCATTTCCAATGACACATTCTTCATTTCCAAACCAGACTTTATACCCTCTTGAAATAAGTTGAGCCACACTTAACAAATTCTGATCAATATCTGGAACATACAAAACGTCAGGCAAAACTTTAACACCCTTTGCAGTCTTGATATACACGTCTCCTTTGCCTGCAACTGTGATATATTCACCATTTCCGACTTTAACTTTCGAACTGAAAGAAGTGTCGAGGTCTTTGAACAGACTTCGATCACCAGACATGTGGTTTGTACAACCACTATCAATCAACCAACCATCTTGGTCACCACATGATGTAAGACATGTGGCAACAAACAAGTTTTCACCTTCGGTTGTTTCAGCAGGCTTGGCCTCAGCATTCTGCTTTCCCTTGTTTCTGCAAAATCTTTCAATGTGACCAAGCTTGTTACAAGCGCGACACTTGACATTCGGGTTTCTCCAGCACCTCCAATGAGGATGATTCTTCTTGTTGCAATGCTTGCAAGGCTCTGAGAAATTCTGGCTCGAGTTTGCTTCCTCTGAAAAATTTCCCTGCTTCTTAATTTCTCCTTCTGGTTTTTGTTTCTTCTGCCTTCCCTTCCCCGAACCTTTTCCTTTGGCCTTTGCCATCAATGCTCCTTCAACCGATTCTTCCTTTCTCATGTGTCTCCTCTGTTCCTGTGCTTGGAGGGCACTCAGAATTTCTGGAAGCTTTATGGCAGACAACTCTTTTGTGTTCTCCAGTGATGCAATGGTTGCTTCAAATTTTTCAGGAACAGAGAACAAAATCTTCTGTACTATCTTATCATCATCAACCTTAGTACCCAGAATCCGGATGTTGTTGATTATGTTAACAAGTCTGTCAACATAATCTTTCACTGACTCATCTCCTTTCATCTGTTGCCTTTCAAACTCTCGCAACAGGTTTAGAACTTCCATACCTCTTATCTTTTCATCTCCTTCATACTCGGTCTTGAGAAAATCCCACATCGCCTTAGCAGATGCAAGATTCATAATCTTGATCAGAATTGATGGCGTAACCGCAGCAAAGATACATGACTTCGCCTTGGACTTCTTCGTGACCCTTTCCCTGTTGTTTCTCAACTGAGTCACGGTTGGATTTGCAGGTAATGGAGGGATTTCATACTCGTCTTCTACTGCTTCCCAAAGATCTGCACCTTCGAGAAATGCTCTCATTCTTACTGCCCAGATCTGATAACCTTCTCCATTGAAGATTGGTGCAGATTGGACAGGATTTGGAACTGACATGGTTTCAACTGAATCCATATCTTCGGACTTCTGATTCCCTTACACAGATCCCGCAAAGATCTCCTTCTTGCTCTGATACCACTGATACAACTCTGATTTTCGAATAACACTCTGTTGTTTCTTTCAGAAACTGAAAATAGAATCAAATGGAGTGTTTTGGCTGATGATTGTTAAATCAAAAGCATAACTTCATCCTTTTTGCATCATAACATACATATACGTTCTTACACAGATAATAAATTAAAACAACAACTGCATAAAACTGAAACATAGTCTGAAAAATAACTTCTTAATAACCAACTTCTAGCCTTATCTTCATTCTGACTTCTTCTGTCTTCTGGTGCTGAAGTCATGAGCCACACTGTCCGTTTCCAACAAAACCGATACATCCATCTCGAAAGCCATGCCATTTGGTAAGATGACAATCAGAACAATTAGATACGACTTCACCTTCCTTATTTGGCATAAGCCGCAGATGAGAACAGAGTGTAGCAACCGGAGGAATCAAAGGCACAGCAATCTCAGAGACAGAAGATTCAACAGAAGGTCCCCTTTCGAGAGAGAGAATGGACGCAAAAGCCAGCATAGCTGATGAAGAGTGATTCTGAAGAGAAGCTCCAATTTTATCATCCGACGAAATGTGATTTGTAATGGCGGAAAGACGATGTAGATGTTTCTTTGGAGAAGTCGTGAGCATAAACAGTGCAGAATTTCTCCCGGTTAACTTCAAACACTGAGCAACTGTTGCCAAAAAGAGGCATGAATGGACGACCACATTGTCTAATCTGCACTTCAAGTTATTTTTGTCTCCTGTGTGTACTTCCTTGCTTGAAGATGTAGCACAAGATAATATAGAAAATATTTCTGAAATAATGGTACCATCTTCTCCGCCACTGACAATAGTAGTCCCAGGAAGTGAACTGGGAAGACCACAAAGCACACTAGGAACGATTCCATTGTGGAGACAGCATCTTGACAAAATCTGAAAAATTATAGAACATTATCAAGTAAGTTTCAACGCAGCCGACAAAAGAAATGCAGGCTTAGGTTGAGCAAGTAAACTACAGGTTTGTTAACACAAAATTTCTAACTTTTCCAGCTTAGCTTTACCAAAAAAATGGAAAGCATCATCACACGATCACCTGTATTGCAGCAACCATTGGAACCTCCACACGTTGGCGAAGACAATGGCTGACAGCAACTTGCACATGTTTTGTTCTGAGAAACGCTTTTGTTACCGTCTCAACAAGTTTTTCAGAGAATGGACCCCACTCTGTGTTACTTGGATCAAACTGAGAAAAATGATGATTGTGCAAAGCATCTATAGGGAATCCGTTGACATTGCCATTCTTGAATAGGGTTTCAGAATTATCTATGAGTATCCATATTGCCATACAAGCTTCACAGGCAGCTGGCAACATGTTTGAGGAACCACAAGACAAACTTGATCCAGAAGATGCCAAACAAAGACACAAATGATCAACCAGGCGGGACATATTAGCATGCTCCGTAATTTGTTTAGATACTCCATTTCTGCTGCAAGCAGAAACAGTGCTAGAGGATTTGAGATCTTGAGCAACTCGAGACAACATCGTTGAAAGGCAAGCACAGGACTCATATAAAATTCTCCCATTTCCATCTCCCCATCCAACAACCTACATACAGTACAGAAAAACTAAAAAACTAGATATACACCGAACTAATTGCAACACAAATGAATGTTAAAATGATGGTTACCTGTATATAAATATCCACTAACTTGGTCCAATGTCTGATGTAAGAATTATGGATGCTACCGACTCCAGTTTGTCCTACCAAGCTTCTAATCACAGAAAAACTCTGCAACTGAAATAAGTCAGCATCGCAAACAGCAGTAGAAAAAGCACATGGTTTAGTCAGAAAATGTTTTTCTGACTCAAAAGTCCTGACAGAAGTTGCGAGATGATGAAGTCAACATTATCATAAAAGAAAGATTTCCGTGACAAGTGAAGTGTTTCATAAGGGAAGCAGAAATGTTGAGAGATTGCAGCCAGTAACTCGGAAACCAATAAGGCAGAAAATTTGACAATAGCTAAATTCAGAAAGTGACAGCAACCATCTATAAATGTATTTGTTAATCGTGAATTGGGGATTTAAATCTTTATTCTAAAAAATATATACCAGTTGAAATCACCATGCCAGAAACCATGAAACATAAACAGCTGGAAGTAGGGAATTCCTCCCTAAGAGAACAAGCATTCACCTTTGGTATTATGTTGCTGACTTTGATAGAACCCACCCATTAATAATGGGCCCAACAAAGTCTCAAAGCCCATGGGTAGAACTCACCCCAAAAGCTAGCTTATTGGGGGAGGGTGCCCATGGTATTATATTGACTCAATTGTTCCCACATATTTCCGATGTGGGATTCTAACAATACCGCCCCCTTTAGACAGCGACGACCACGGCGCTTGCGGCTTCTCGGTCGCTGGCGGCTACGCACCCTTTGTGCTCCTCTCCCGACCGTTCCTCTCCCGCCGCGTCGTCTGCATGTCCGAAGATCGGTTGGCTCTGATACCAATTTGATAGAATCCACCCATTAATAATGGGCCCAACAAAGTCTCAAAGCCCATGGGTAGAACTCACCCCAAAAGCTAGCTTATTGGGGGAGGGTGCCCATGGTATTATATTGACTCAATTGTTCCCACATATTTCCGATGTGGGATTCTAACAATACCGCCCCCTTTAGACAGCGACGACCACGGCGCTGGCGGCTTCTCGGTTGCTGGCGGCTACGCACCCTTTGTGCTCCTCTCCCGACCGTTCCTCTCCCGCCGCGTCGTCTGCATGTCCGAGGATCAGTTGGCTCTGATACCAATTTGATAGAACCCACCCATTAATAATGGGCCTAACAAAGTCTCAAAGCACATGGGTAGAACTCACCCCAAAAGCTAGCTTATTGGGGGAGGGTGCCCATGGTATTATATTGACTCAATTGTTCCCACATATTTCCGATGTGGGATTCTAACAGACTTCCAATGATTTCATCCGAACAAGAGCAGCAGTAAAATCAAGTAGTACACAAGTTATTTTGTCAATCACTTCCCTGGAAACTGTGGCACCAGCTGCAACCAAATGGGAAAGGATCCTGAGGGACTGAACAGACCAGACAGCATTTTTGTTCCTGTACATTCATCAGAAATGAGAGATGTTATGCAACCATGGAATGACCAGAAGACATCATGAATTCCAACAAGTCACTGAAGTGGGTAAAAATCCTAAAAAGGAAAGGTTCAACTGTAGACCAATCTGTATACATCAATAGCCCTAAGCAACTAAATAACAATCAGATTATCATCCCCTGACATGCTTGTTTGGGCCTTTGTAAACAATGAATAAGGACAGAACCCTACAATAAGAAACTGAGAAATGTTCATGGACCCAGATCTTATACAGCCGTTTATATGAACCACATCTGTTGCAAAACGAACAGGAACATCCAAACTTTCTATGTTATATTAGAGTACAATTCCACGGACCCATTGTGAAAGTCGTTCCTAGGAGTATCAAAATGAATAGAGCTTCCAAAGAGCAAAATAAGATGGTAAAAAAAGCTAAGCAGCAATTCCAAATGTAGAGATCACAACTAGTTACAGAGCTAAAGCATGACTACCTCACTTAAAAGTATAGGAACGTGGAAGACATATAATGCTGCACGGATCCACCTGATTAAAATTTTGAAAATAGTTGGTCTTTTAGCAAGATCTTCCACACCCGAACCCTACTCATTGACAATTTGACACATGCAAACTATGTACTGCTGACCAAACCTCCAGAAAAAACAATCCTAATTTTTTTTTTTTGGTATAAAATCCTAAATTTCTTCAGCCATTGGAAGATTTCCATCCATAATTCTGGTGATGAAGAAAGTAGGTCAAGAGACGTTTTGACTTTTTATCATGTAAATGAAAAAAAAAAATCAATGCGGTTTCCAAACAATTAGTCATCTATTTTTCTATTTCATATGCGCAAACATTACACGATCTGGCTAGCCGCATTCTCAAACAGAGAAAAAAGTACCAATGAACGAACATGCAAACAAAAATCCATCACACCTCAGCTTCAAACAATTATGTTGCGGCTATAAGAGGATTGATGGATTATGCATATAATGCTCAATTTGGTGACTAGCTATTTGAAGACAAATGAAAACTACGTAGAAGAAATTCCAATCCCCAAAACTCACCATGAGTATGATTGTCTGAGCACAAGCAATAAGATTCAAAAGAAATAAATTGGCCCAGCAAATTTTAACCTGCTAGTGTCTCGCGATGGTTTAAACCATCTTTCCAATGGCATCAAAACAAGACCCAATCTTCCTCATCTTCAACAACAACTTTGGCACCTTTAACTGTGCGGGACGTATTGTCCAATCTGTCTAATGTTGCATTACCTGAAGAAAAATAACAGCACAAGCATGAATGAAGATGGTATATGGCCTAGTCGCAAATGAAGCTAAGAAACCCCATAGAGTTCTGTTGAGGCTTTTCTGTCTAACTGATATACGCACGGAGCCAAGGAAGTCTCGCTCGTTTCCTTCGGTGAAATGCAGTTTGTACGTGTGTGACTTATGTTGCCTTTGGGCAACGAATGCAGCTAACTCAAGACCAGGGGACACTTGGAGTCTCACTAAGGTATTTCTACAGGTATAGTTAAGAGGAGAACCAGGCCAAAGGGCCCTCGGAATCCCTAAAAAACAATCTGCAAATCGGACTACAAACAGAGCACTCGAGAGCACTCGGTTTAGGTGATAGATGGAAGGGAAGTTCCAGGCCAAAGAGCACTCGGATGATTCCCAATTTTTGATGGAAGATAGGGGTATGAAAGAGGATTCAAAGGAGTCAAACCAACCTTGAATCCACCACGTTTTGACCTTGCACAAGGGTGACACACACACACATGCGCAGAAGGCGATACTCTCGGACACACCAAGAAGAAGAAGCAAAATGCAACTCGATTTCTTATCAATTCAAAAGTCTCCAATATTGACATGCAAAGGTCTTTAAATAGGCTTGAAACACAGAAGAAATCAAAGAGAACTCGTGCATGAGGAGGAGCTAACAAAACATTAAAGAAAGGTAATGGGAAACAAGACACCATAAAGTAAGGAACAAGTGGAGAGTTGGTGGAAGTGGAAGGCCAACGTCTTGCAACGACTAGAAGGCTTAAAGAAGGTCTTCATGAGGTTGAAATAATGTAGAAAACATCCCCAATTCGTGCTTGATAAAGGTGGGCCGAAATTGGGTTCAAAGGTGGCACCATATCCTCTCCAATGGGTTGGTATCTTCTTGGACTTGTGTAGAATATGTTTGGGCTCTTTGGGCTTGGATCTTCAGCCCATTTATCGAGAATACATTCTTCAAATATCTTCTTAGTAGCCCAGGTGTTAGTCCACGAAATCTTAAGTGTTGGACAACACAAACTCCAAGACATTGCGATGTTTTGTGCTTGTTGCCGCTATCGTGTCCTTTGCATTGTATGGCCCCTTGTCGGATGTTTTGATCAGCCATTCTTCGACATATGCATTGATCTTTGAACGTAGGCTTCGAGTCCTTTGTCTTGTGAGTGGAGGTATGGGAATGGTTGGCATGGTAAGCTCGGTGTCCACTTCTTCTCCTCCTATAGCGTCTATGGCATCGTCTTGCTTCTCGTTCGGGTTTTGTTCGTCCTCGTCCATGTCTTGGTCGATGTCCTCATCACTAACATAGCAAAACGATGAACTAAGGTCTCCCACTACGTGATGCAAAGAGACAACAGAAGAACATCAAATGTGAAGCTAAGTTGAATCCACAGATCAACTGTGCAGCCAAGTTATTCCTTTCTTAGCATCTTCTAGATGAAAGAACATTCTGAAAATTAAATCAAACACCTCTCATTACCTGAACTTTTTATCTCCCCTTGACTTGGAAATCCACTGATATCCTCAGGAGATGGAGGATTTACATTGACAGCATTCTTAATAGTTGCCTGAACGTCATTTTCAACTGAAACAGTGGTGTTCTCAAATGTGGCCAGAGAGTCGCATTTTTCTGTTACATGTCAACACTTGACAATCATGAGAGAAGCATAACTAGTTAAAGATGATGAATTAGCGCAGACTGGAGAAAATGAAACCAGTTCGCTGTTGGACACTGTTCCCATTGAGTCGCCAAGCCGCCTTATGTTCAAGCCCTGCAGCATGAATTTCCTGAACGAAGGTTCACAATGTGTTTAGAGACCACACTATTCCAAGACGGATCCCAATTAAAATCCTTTTGGCTGAAAGAAAGACTATTTCAGCAAACGTTCTATGTTACATTAGATGCTTAAGCTACATTATATAAGAGTATTAGATTGTTACCCTGGCTTGTATTTCATCTGGTGATTCTTTAACAAAGGGATGCTCAAGTAGAGCAGGCCAACTTAGTCGATTATGTGGTACCTATTACACATAACAATAAAGAACATTAGAGAATCAACTTAAGATAGTTTCAAGCACATAAATAGATGAACATGATTGGATATCACAAAAGAGTATAGTTAACCTTGTTGAGCAATCCTTTCAAAAAGCTTTTGAAATTGGGACTCATTTCGTTAGGATATTTAACAGGTTCCTGCAGTATATTTTGAACATTAGCTCAATATCTGAGCATAGAATATGCACAAGCCTGGGAAGAAACACATACCTTAACAATATGACGAATAAGAGCATACACTGAATTGGTGAAGAATGGGGGTTGACCAACATATAATGCATACCTGTTGCATCACAAGGGGAAAAAAGGCACAAAATCCTAGAGTGAGAAAAATCACCCCCAACTTTTTACCTTTGATGAGCCCTGCAAAAAAGTGGCAATAGTAATAATCTGCGATGACTAGTAAACATGTAATTAATCTCAGCTTGTTTTCTAGTTCATGAAATTAGCATACATAGAGCTTTCAACATCCCTAAAATGAGAAATTAATGCAATCATGTATAAACATCAAGATAAAGACACATGTGGCTTAGCATTAACTAAGTAGTTTTCATGCTAGTTATACATTTTAACAGAGCTGGTCTCCATACTACTGATCCATATTTTAACTTTGAAAACCAAATAAAACTTTAAGCAAAGCTTAAAAAGGAAGAAAACATAAATCTCAAGGCCCCCTTGATTTTGGGTTTACATCTATCTCATAACAATGGTACTTTGTGCAGTTGCTTTTAGCATAAAAGAAGAAGATGGCCCACTCAAGTAAGCTTTTCCACTTAGAATATCACACCAAGAGACCACAGGTCAGCAGTGTGGTTGTAAGGCTGTTCTCTGACTAGCTCTGGTGCCATGTATAGGGGAGTACCTGAAGTAAGGTTTCATCAGTGCAGAATTAGTAAGGCGTGACTTATCAGTAAGCAGTATTCAGGTTATCAGTTATTTAATATGTTTAAGGAAAAGAAAAAGTGGGGTGAACCTTTTATGGATCGCAAGACCACCGTGTTTGCAGACATAGCACGAGCAAAACCAAAATCACATAGCTGACACCATCATAAAGATAAAGAGTAAAAACATGTTAAAAAGGGAAGAAACAAGTAAAAAACAGATGATCAAGCAGCATGCATAAAAACTACTGTCCGACAAATTTAGTGGCTGAAAAAATCAGTGTAACATTCAGATGTCATTGCAAATTTTGAGTAGGGAACCTAGAAGAAGAATAAATGTATATCAATCATTGTTTCAATCCGAACTGAACATATTCTTGTAGTTGCAGCTGACTGTCTTTCCATCATAATAAGACAAAAGATACTTAACTGATGTGAGAGTGGAAAGCATGGAAGTAACATTGCAATTGCTGCCTCACAAGGAATTAATATTACCTTTATGACGGACCCAGCGCCAATAAGAATGTTTTGTGGCTTCAAGTCACGATGCATTATACGATTCGAATGCAGGTAATGCAATGCTTTTACCTACATTGGACATTGGAGAAATTTGGACATCGTCATATCGGTGACAGCAATTAGAAAACAAGATACTGATGAGAACCGTAGCCTGAGTAGTAAAATATTTTACCAACTGCTTTACGATTGCTTGGACTTGCTCTTCGGGAAGGCACTTGTCATCCTCAAGAATCTCAAACAATTCACCCTGAGACATTTGATGAAGCATCAATGATTCATCATATAAATGCACTACAAGATTTCAGAAATAAACTGTTTTGAGAGATATAAATTGTCATAGGAATCTATAAACAATCAGAGAGAGAGAGAAAAAAAGTACTTGGGCAAATTCGGTGACGACACAGAACTCTCGCGCATTTTCAAAAGAGTCGAGCATTTCGATAATATTTTCATGCTTCAGCTTTCGTAATATCTACAGCATAAGGGAAAAGCATTGTCTAAACTGAGTTAACTAAGTCTGTTGGAAAGAAATTACATAAGGTTTTGATAATAGTCAGTGTAGCATGTCAAACACATGTGTCCAAAGAGCACAATCTTATCACCTCAATTTCCTGCCTTAAATTCTGTATATCCTTATCGCTCTTTCCTTGCTTCGTTATAAACTTCATCGCGACGGTCTGAACAAAGATAGAAGAGTTTATGGCATTAGCATAAATGATGTGACTCACCAAGCTGAGCATCCCAAATAAACAAGCAGTGACAAAAACTACAACTTACCTGGCCTGTATACTTTCGTCTTCCTTTGTACACCCTCCCAAAAGAGCCTTCACCTATGAGCTCTATCACATGATAATCTTCAACACCCATATCTGAGTACAATTGTGTTCTTTATAAGCCACAAAAAGAACATCTTTTCTTCATTCAGACATGCGAGGAAACCAGAACCCAGGACAGCAAAATGGGAGTCCGCATCATTGGGACATATAAAAAAAGAGAGCCATTCCAAAACTATTTTGCATTACAACTTCCCATTTCACATAACAGACGACTACGGTAGTCAGAGACGATGATACTACGTGCGGAACAAGGGACATCGTCAACGGAATAATCATTTATCCGTCAGAGATTTCAGACCAGTAACGCTAATAAGTCAAGACTTCAAACCAGAAACCTAGTCAAATTAAGACTTCGAACTACAAACAAAAATCATAGCACTAATTCAAATCAGAAACAATTCGAGTTCAAACCAGTATCAAACCCCAGCTAAATTCGAATTTCTGAGATATCCCTAATACTGACGCAGAAGCCCTAAATGCAGTTCCGTAATTCGAGGAAAATGAAAGACAGTGAGAACGAGACGACGAGAACGACAAAGCACCTGAGAGCGACGGCTGGCGGTCGACTGGAGAATGGCGAGATCAAGAGTTTTTGAACCTAGACGCCTGAGAAAAGTGTGGCCGGTGATTGTGTCAATGGAATCACAATGAGAGAGAGAATTTGCAACCTGCAATTCAGAGAAGAGAGAGATGGAGAGACGGAGAGACCGTACTCGTCGTCGTCGTCGCGAGCAACGGAGCGAGAGGGAAACTGAAAATCAGAGGATCGACGGCTACCGGAGGAAGAGGCAGAGATGGAGGAACCGCTGAAGAAGTAGGGCGGAGGAGATTTTGCCGGCGAAGTGAGGAAGGCGGCGACTGAGGATCACTGCGGAGGAGAGAGAGAGTGGGATATGTATGGAAACTTTGAAATTTGAAGAGAGGGAAAACTCAGAGAGCTTTAGAGAATGGACAATCATTTATCTTTTCTTTTTGTCGTTGTTTTTCTAAGGGAAGAAAAAACAAGATTTTGTCATAATTCTTAGGAAAATGCCAGAAGAAAGTTAACGAATTTTCAGATAACTGACATTTCCAAAATAAATATGAATTTTCAGATATAGCTTTGACTTTTTGCCAATTTATGAGATAAAAATTAATGAAAAAATAAATAATAATTATAAATATCATAAAAATAATTTAAAAGTTCAATATTTTTTAAATCGATAAATTTATATTTATTATGAACATTTTAAAAATTCAGTATTAATATGATAATTGTGTAAAAATTCTGTAACTTTTTTAGAATTTTTTCTTTCTTAACATTTTTTCTTTGTTGAACAAACGAATATGGAGTTTTTGGAAGCGAATAATTGCGGGTGTACTCGTATATTATGGTTAGCACTGTTGGTATTTCGGGTTTTTAGCGAGAGAATTTATTTTTTTTTAAATTACCTTTCGCCTCAATTATTTTTAGAAATCTTAATTAAACATATATAGGTCTTATATCGATTTATTGACTCAGTCCAACTGAATTCATTTTTTAAATAAAAATCGAAATCGAACCGAAACGAAACTAAAACCGAAACTAATCGGGATTGATATTTTTATAAAATCAAAATAACCAAAACGAATTATTCCCCAACCCAACCTGAAATAAGTACCAAGAGGCCCACCTCCTATATGTATGTATGTAACTTTTTTTAATTTTTTTTAAATGATTCTAGAAATGGCA
Organism: Tarenaya hassleriana; assembly: GCF_000463585.1. Lineage (NCBI taxonomy): Eukaryota > Viridiplantae > Streptophyta > Magnoliopsida > Brassicales > Cleomaceae > Tarenaya > Tarenaya hassleriana. Next base: position 703,827 of record NW_010965625.1, read on the forward strand.
ACTTGGGGGAAAGCCTCTTTTTCTATCTGCTTATACTTAGAAAAAATAACAAAAAATGGAATCTGTAATTTCTCAAATAATTTTCTTTTAAAATTCGATTCTTTTTTCCTAAAAAAATATTTGTTTGGTAAAAAGTTATTAGTAAATACTTTATAGTTTCTAGTGGTGTGATATTTTAGTATTCGGACCAATTGATTCCGACATCCTAAGCATTACCTAACTCGGGAACTAGTCATCAAAATATATTATTCTATACCAAATACCAAATGCCTTCTATTTTATTTTGAATAAATACAAATTAAAAATTGAGTTGAATTGATATCAAGATAATTCATATTCAAACTCCATCTTGTTTAAAGTTTTAATAAAACCGAATTTTAGTTAAAAAAAATCAATTAGATATATTTTTTAAAACTGAATTAAAAAACATAAAATGATACAAAATGAAAACAATTTAACTAAAAAAACAAACTAACACACATTAGTTGGTGGTTTAGTGGTTGTGAGGTGACAAAGTTATTTCAAAGTGTTGGATTCGATTCCATTAGTGAGGAAGAGCAAGCCTAATTAATTGTGTGACTAAAAAATAATTCTAGTGGATTTACTCTTAGTTATAAAAAAAGCAAACTAATTTACAAAAATAAACATTTTTTTAATGTGAAAACTATACAAAATTTTATATAAAATTTGAGTAGACATAATTTTATTTTAAAAATAAAATATATTAAATATGTTACTCGGCTAAGAAATGAGCTCACTCACCACCCATTAAAAGCCAAAGGGAATATACACGCAGAAACCCGAAGGGATCATACACGCAGAATCCGAAAAAACCGAACCGATCCGTTATTTAATCCGTATCCGAACCGAAAATTCGGATATCCGGAATTTACAGATCGGATACAAATATTTATTTTGAAATATTTGTCGGATACATATCGGATATGGATATCAAATTCGAATTATCCGACATATCTTATCCGATTCGCACTAACTAATAATATTATTAAATATAAAAATAATTTGCTATAGAGATATAAAATGTTTTATACTTACATATTTTGTAAGAATATTTAAGAAACATTTTATATATATTGAAATTTAGAATGTTTAATCTTTTGAATATTAATATTTATTATGTTTAATTTTTTGAATTTTGAATTTTCAATATATTTGTATATGATAGATTATGATTATATTTGTATTTGAATTGATTTAAAATATTTAAATTTTAAATTATGAATAACATTTAAATTAAATAATTTATATAATTTATTTATATTTCAAATTGTTATTTAAATTTAATTAAATTTTATAATTTTTATGTCGGATACGGATATTCGTAAATATCCGTGATATTTATGGATATCCGAAATTACGGATATCCATAATTAACGGATCGAATACGGATAATAAAATCGAGTATTTGTGCGGATCAAATACGGATACAAATATTTCAAAAATCACGAATATCTGATCCTGTGTCCATTCCTATTTTTACTATCAATAATATATTTATTTAATTATCTAATAAGAAGTGAGTTTCGTTCTTATAAATAATTAAGAAGTAATTCGTAATACTAATTCGAACATACACACTCAGGATACTATTTTCCACTAATTATTCATTGGTTAAGCTCCATGTTTTAATGATTTTATTATAAGATTTTAACATTTATTTTTGAAATAAAAAAAGGTTGAATAGTATATTTAATAGATTTATATTTCAAGTTTATTGAGATATGTAGAGAAATTCATAATCATGACTCGTAGGGTTGGGTCGTTATAAAATATTCCTAACCTAACTTCAGTTGGAATTGGTCATTTAATATAATATTTATAACACAATATTACTCAGAATAAGATCGTCATACCATATTAAAATTATACAAATTGAAATTATCCAATTTATATATTTAAATTGAAGAGTAAATTTAGTGGTATTTTTATAATAAATTCAGATCGTATTGAAAGCGACAATTTTATTAGCGATATCTGTCTTGTGAACCGGTTAATGTTTTCAATGGTTCCTTTGAAATTTCAAGTTTATATTTAATTTTAAAGTGGATGATAATTTTATATTATTTTTAAACAATTTGAAATTCGATATATTTTTGTATTTTTTTGAGAAAATGGCAAAAACCCACACCCACTATCCAAAATGTGTAAAATAAGTACATCAATTTTTAATTTGATAAAATCCCCCACCCGATTTCAAATTTTTCCGTTTTCCACCACCGATTATTCTTTAAATTTCCAATTAACACCGGGAAGGGGATTGATCGTGCCACATCAGCATCCGATTGTTGATGTGGTGTGACGCGTCCCAAAAAATGCCACGTCGGGTGACATATCAGCAATTCAGTTAGTTAAATCTGTTCATTTAATCGATTCGGTTTACTGAAAACCGAAATTTTTATTAAAAAGAATTTGGGATTTAGGATTTCGAAATCTCTCATTTATCTCCCTATTTTTTATAAAGTGAAGTATAAATACAAATTCTTTAACGCCGAGGAAATGGGGGTTTCGGTGAATGACCTTAGGGAACGCCTCTGTTCTTCTTCTCCATCTCTCCCACCTCAACAAAACTTCGTTCTCTGCATCTCGGGCTTCTCCCTGTTATCGCCGCTCCTTATTCTCTCACTTCTACTTCTCTTCGCCGGCTCCGTCGTTTTCCACCACAGCCATGCCAGTTTCCGAGTCGTTGGAGAACCAGTGGCCGGCGAGGAGAGTCAGGGACACGTTCATCGAGTTCTTCCAAGGGAAAGGCCATGTAGATTGGAAATCGAGCCCCGTTGTCCCCCACAATGATCCTACTCTTCTCTTCGCTAACGCTGGTACGAACTCTTGTTCTGTTCGGACACCGAGTTTGGTTTTTCTTGTCTGAATTAATCGAGGGACTAGGAGTTTCCGGTCTGATTGATATATGGGAATCTTATTTCTATGAAGTTTGATGGATTCGTATAGGATGCTAATTGAAGATTTGAATTTGCTTTAGTTGATTTTTGGGCTTTGCTTGCTTTCTTTTTCCTTTTCCCCCAAACATTGGGGCTTGTCTTTGAAGTGTTTTCTTACTTTTTATGCTTCGAAGTTTTCGAAAACTGTTGTCCGGCTTTTTCATGTATTCTCTCAAATGTTCTGATATGGGTTCTAAGCTATTGTCCAAATTCTTGCTGATATGTTTGGCAAGAACAGTTGGAAGATTCAAAAGATGAATGGCGTTGACTTGTCTGTGTTTTTGTTTATGAAGGAATGAACCAGTTCAAGCCAATATTTTTGGGGACTGCCGACCCGAATACAGCTCTGAGCAAGCTAACCCGTGCGTGTAACACCCAAAAATGTATTCGTGCTGGGGGAAAGCATAATGATCTCGACGATGTCGGGAAAGATACTTACCATCACACCTTCTTTGAAATGCTTGGTAACTGGTCATTTGGCGATTACTTCAAGAAAGAAGCCATCGAATGGGCTTGGGAACTCTTAACCAAGGTAATTGGAACCACCTCCTTTTGGTGTACCTTATGGTTGAAAAGCTTCTGAGTATGGCTTTTGTCATATGTCTTAAAGGAAGGGATATGTTTTTGTTAATTTGATTTAGCATGATGTTGAAAGAATTGTTGTTTCTTGCCCTCATGTTTCCTTATGAGCTGATAAATTAGCCTTCCCTTTTATTTTCGTTGAAATTCTGCTGCAGGTCTATGGGCTCCCGACTGATCGGATTTATGCGACCTATTTTGGTGGTGATGAGAAAGCTGGTCTTGCCCCTGATAACGAGGCTAGAGCTATATGGCTGAAGTTTCTTCCACCTGGTCGAGTGCTGCCCTTTGGTTGCAAAGTATGTTTTCTTCCATCCTCTCGTAAATGTTGTCAAAATACATTTATTTGTTGATGTCTCTTTTCCTAAGGTTCCTTCTATAGTAGCTAATTGCAGCCTCTTTCTTGCTATATCCATTTGTTCTAGTTTGCACTTTGCTATATCTGTCATTTTAATAAATATAAATGGTGCTGGTTTATATTCAAACGAGGAATTCATTGCTGTGGATAATTGTTAGCGATCTTGAAGATTGGATTCAATTTTGGAGTTGGAAAGTGATACTAATATTACATTGTTGGAAAGAGT
>NW_010965625.1:708084-716990 GCF_000463585.1 Tarenaya hassleriana
AAAGAGTGCTAGAAAAGTGATGTTTAGGGTTTCCAAGGTTGAGAAACTTCTAGCACATGGAAGGCTGAGGATGTTTTCCTTTTGCTTGCTTATTGTTTTCTTCTTCTTCTTTTTTTCAAATTATCATTTTAATGAATTTGCAGGACAACTTTTGGGAGATGGGAGACACCGGTCCCTGCGGTCCCTGCACTGAGATACATTTTGATCGAGTTGGTAACCGTGATGCTGCACCATTAGTGAACAATGACGATCCAACTTGTATAGAAATTTGGAATCTTGTGTTTATTCAGGTACAGTTTGCTGTCATCTTACAGCTTCAATTCTGGTTAACTGCCTTTTATTTACGCATATAGACCATCAAATCATTTGTTACTATATGATTAGTATCATGCTTGGTCATATAAGACTTACTCTACGTTGAATGTTTTATTCTAAACTTCTACCTTTAAATGAGCTTTATTTTGTGTCTTTGTGCAATAGTTCAACAGGGAAAATGATGGTTCTCTCAAACCTTTGCCCGCCAAGCATGTTGACACTGGAATGGGTTTTGAGAGATTAACTTCAGTTCTTCAGAACAAAATGAGCAATTATGACACAGATGTATTCATGTCTATATTTGATGCCATCCGGAAGGTAATATGTAAAATCGTAATATTCTGGTGCAGTTTCTTCCAGGGTGCTTTTTATTATCTTTTCTGTGTTCCACTGATTTATCATCTTTTCTGTAGTTTTTCACTCCTGGAACACTGTCTACTCTTTTCTTTATTCAAAAGCTAATGCTCTTGGTTGTCTTCATGTTGAGATATCAAAATCTTTTACATTTTATAGGCCACAGGAGCTCGGCCATACTCTGGAAAAGTTGGTAGGGAAGATGTTGACAAAGTTGACATGGCATACAGAGTTGTTGCTGATCATATTAGAACTTTATCATTTGCTATTGCGGATGGATCTTGTCCAGGTATTACTTTGTTTTTGTCTCTCATAATTAAACTAGTATTGTTACATTATATTTCTACGCGAGGTGTTCAGTAGTTTATCATTTATTTGTTTCATGTTTTTTATTCTCATTTATAATTGTTTTTTATTTGCTTATTCTAAATTGGGTGACATTTTTAAGATTCTCTTCCTATTTCAATCTGCCTGATTCTGTATTAAAAGTCTCTTCCAACAGTTTCTTCTCTCTTGTAGTTTAATGAATATAACCTAAAGTAACACACTCCTTAGGTAATGAGGGTCGTGAGTATGTTCTGCGGCGCATTCTTCGGCGAGCAGTACGATATGGGAAGGAGATACTGAAAGCTGAGGAAGGCTTTTTCAATGGGTAGGAAATTCCATTGCGATTCCTGGTTTATGCTTTCTTTCGACATTTTTGATTCTGTTGCCTGTGTTTTTTTGGGGCTTTTTCTTGTATCTTCTGGATTACAAACCTAGATCCTTCGCATCCTACATCCTTCTATGTGGTTGTGTTTACTGATTAGGATATGCCTAAATTGTAGCCTCGTAAGTTCTGTTGTTCAAGTGATGGGTGATGTCTTTCCGGAGTTGCAGCAATCTGAAGCACGCATCAGAGAGATAATCAAAGACGAGGAAGCAAGCTTTTGTAAAACATTGGGAAAGGTGAAAATGATGGGTCAAAATTATCTGAGTATTAATTTTACAGGTCCTTTAGTTGCCTTGTTAATCTGTGTTGGTTGTGAATTAGTTTTATCTGTTTTTACTGTTTGTTATATAAGGTGCATCAACTATAATTTTGATTGATTATCCATTTAAATTCCAGGGAATTGAGAAATTTGAGAAAGCTGCTCAGGCAGTTCAGGGGAACAAACTGAGTGGACAGGTATGTATTTATTTATTTCTATTTGTTTGCCTCTCCATCCGTTGCCTCATGTAGTTTGGAAACTGAGGAATGGAGATGCTGCCTGTTGTGGATTTTTGTTGTTGGGCACTCTCTGTATCATTGTATCAGAATTCTTCTGTATATTGTATTCCAATCGCAATTTCCTTGGTCTTGTTCTTTGCAGGATGCATTTGTCCTCTGGGATACATATGGTTTCCCATTAGATTTGACCCAGGTATGTAGTTCGTTTACCTGTCTTTCTGCTGGTCTGTTGTGATATTTCTATTAAATTTGTTCTCTTCTTTCAGTTGATGGCCGAAGAAAGTGGGTTGGTGGTTGATGTTGCCGGTTTCAACAAAGCCATGGAAGAAGCGAGGGAAAGATCTAGGAGTGCTCAGAATAAGGTAGTACTTCTTTTCTGCCTGTTTTGTTTTCTTAGGGCATGTTGATGCACTAATGACGTTGGATGAATGAATAATTCTGAAACTACAGTATCTTTCAGCTGATCTGCTAATGTCAATTTTCTTGCAGCAAGCTGGCGGTGCAATTGCAATGGATGTTGATGCTACTTCAAAATTGCACAAGAGTGGTGTTTTGGCAACGGATGATTCTTTTAAATACATATGGTTCCAGGTTTCTTTCTATTATCAGCCTACGTAATTCTTACATTGTGCTCAAAATTGTTAATTGTTTCTTTGGAGCAAGAAAGATGCTCTGGCATGTAGTGGGAAGTTTATTATTCGTTTCTGAATTAAAAAGGATGTCATGACGTCTCTATTTCTTATACCTTTTGATATGTCTCCTTGCTGAGTGATTTTTCTGCCTGTTTCCGGTGTAGGATCATGACAGTGAAGTAAAAGCTATCTACACTGGTTCTGTGTTCATGGAGAGTTCTGGCGCTGGTGATAATGTTGGGCTAGTATTGGTATCAACAAGTTTCTATGGAGAGCAGGGTGGTCAGGTATCCCTTTTTGAACTGATACTATTGTGTTTTGTTGATTTTTTCTCAGTTCTGCTCATATGCAAGCATAGACATCAGAATGATCTGCTTTCATGTTCATCTTTAATATATCGATGTAAACATGACAGGAAGAAATATGCTTTTTTTTTTTTCGAGTTGCACTATGATTTAGGTTTGGATGAGCAAGCGATATAATATCATGAGATGACAATTCTTGTGCATTGATATCTGGACTACTTGTTGAAAATTTGGAACATGCTACATGGATCTTCTGCCTCAACGCGCCTAACAATCATTGCTTTGGTGATAGATTTTTGACACAGGGCTGATAGAAGGCCCATTTGGTACGTTCAAAGTTTGCAATGTGCAAATATTTGGCGGTTTTATTCTTCATATTGGTTATCTCACGGGAGAAACCGGAAAGATTAGTGTTGGGGATAAGGTGACCTGCAAGGTAACTGCTTGTGTAATACGTTCTTGTCTCACTCTACATATTTGGTACAAGCTGATTTGTTTCTTCATTGTTTATGCATGCAGGTTGATTACGAGAGACGTAAACTCATTGCTCCTAATCATACTTGTACACATATGTTGAACTTCGCTCTAAGGGTATGATTTCGCTATGATTTCTGTTGTTTAATTTTTAAGTTTTCTTTAAAAAATTTCATTTCCATGAGTGCAGGAAGTGCTCGGGGATCATGTTGATCAGAAAGGATCCATTGTCCTTCCTGAAAAGTTGCGATTTGATTTTTCTCATGGTATAGTCAAATTTACTATGATATTTTGACTCATGAACCATTTTTCGGCATCTAATGGGTTTTAAAATTTGATTAGGCAAGCCAGTTGATCCTGAACAGCTGAGAAAAATCGAGTCAATTGTGAATGATCAGATTAAGGCTGAATTAGATGTATATGCGAAGGAAGTGACTCTTTCTGAAGCAAAACGAATCAAGGGTTTAAGAGCAGTATTTGGAGAAGTAAGCTGGCATCAATTCTCTTGCTAGTTTCATTTTTCAACTCTCAGTTCCAATTGTTATTTTTTCCTCTCATTACGTTCAGGTCTACCCTGATCCTGTCAGAGTGGTGGCAGTCGGGAAACAAGTCGATGACCTTTTGTCTGATCCCGACAACGATGAATGGCTATCAATTTCATCCGAGTTATGTGGAGGTTGGTTTCTATTTTCGTTGGATATTACAACAAAGAGATGATGTCAATGCTCTGAAAGTATATTCAGTAAGAATATCTTTACAATTCCAGGAACCCACATAACAAACACACGTGAAGCCAAAGCGTTTGCTCTATTAGTCGAGGAAGGAATTGCCAAAGGCATCCGTAGGATAACTGCTGTGACCACCGGAAAAGCGTTTGAAGCGGTTTATGAGGCCTCCTTGCTTGAAAAAGATGTAGAGGATGCATCCAAAGAAGAGGGAAGCACATTGGAAAAGGTTCTCTCTCTCTATATATATATATCTCAAACATTCAGAAAGTACAGTGGAGGGATTTTCGTTTCCCTTTCTCTTAATCTGCTGTCGATGAAAAACATAATGAGCTAGTTTTTTTGCAGAAAGTTGCTGCTTTAAATAGCCGGGTAGACAAAGCAGTTATCCCAGCAGCTAAAAAAGCAGACATCAGGGCCAAGATCACTCTGCTACAGGTGATTGCTTTGAGCTTTAACACCGTGTAGCTTGTTCTTGTCACCTGTTTTTTTTTTTTTACCGAAATCTTGTCCTGGTTTATGATCAAAAGTAGGGGTGGCCAATGTTATTTTGATTTTAGAAAAACTATAACCTTGTCCTGGTTTATGATCAAATTCGGTTTTTTTATGATTTTTTTTTTATTTTTATATTTGGTTCGCCTTACTCCCAAATAAACTTAGGATTAAAGTGATGTTGATGTTGATGTTGTTGATGTATTCGGTTCGAGATCGGTTTTTTCGAGAAATCCAACCCATTCAGTTTTTATATCGGATACGGTTATGTGTTTTTCGGTTCGGATTGGTTCATTTATTTGGTTATTAACCGAATTGGCCACCCCTAATCAAAATAAAACTGATCTGGTTTGTTTTCACCGCAGAGTGAAGTGAGAAAAGCTCAAAAGAAAATAGCAGAAGAGAACATCCAGAAAGCCGTCAAGGTGGCAACAGATGCAGCTGAGGCTGCAGCTTCAAATGGAAAGTCTTTTTGCGTATCCCACGTTGATGTTGGTCTGGATGCAGCAGCTGTGCGAGAGGCAGTTTCCAAAGTCATGAAACAAAAGGTAAAAACACCATGCCTTTTTTACCATGCTTTTTAGCGGTAAAAAGTAAAAAAAAAAAGTTGAAAGGTTGGGTAAAATTGTGGCAGGGAATGTCGGTTATGGTATTCAGCACGGATGGAACCACAAACAAGGCCATTGTGTGTGCGGGAGTTCCGGACAAGTACAAGCAACTGGACGTGACGGAATGGTTATCAAATGCTTTGGGGCCTCTAAATGGGAGATGCGGAAAAGGAAAAGGCGGTCTTGCGACTGGACAGGTACCATAACTATTGGACCTATATGCATTGTGATTGCGTTGTTTCTCTTTTTGATCTCCATCGAATTGCCACTCATAATCTTCTTCCCAACTTGAGATGGGTGTGGCTACCCGAAGTTTTTGCAGTACCGACGGATATCCGTTCTGCGGGTTCCCGTTTTGTGATACCCGAAATTTGGGTAATCGATCGAGTCAAATAGGAGGTCGTGTGCGTGGCATCGGAAACCCGAGCCTCGGGTTTGAGTTTGGGATTAGCCACGGATAAGCCAAGCCGAATAAGAGAGGAAGAGAGAGGGCGAGCTGACGAGGGGAAGCGAGCTGTGACAGGAGGTGGTGAGGGCGCGGAGGCGGCCATTAGGGTTTTGCCCATGTATATTATCTTTTTTTTTAAAAAAAATCAGTCATTAGTTTAGTGCGACAGGGTGTGTTTTATTTCGAGATGTTAGGGCACATATGGGTTTCGTGAGGGTGTGGAGGTAATTTTGCAATTTCGGGCCAGGTATGTCTCTCCTCGACCCTTACCGGTTCACCCTCTCGCCCCGTCCCCTCTCTGCAGCGGCTGGCTCCTCGCCTTGCCAGCGGGGCACCCGACTCTCACAAGACCCAATCGGGTACTCTGACCAAGAAACTCGAGGGGCTGAGGTCGAGGTCGGAAAACTGAGGTGTCCGAACTCATGGTCATCCCTAAACCCTAATGGTGGATTGGGTTCCCTTTCCGGACCCGTAATTATCAGTTTGGTTTGGGTTTTTTCTGTTTCTAAGTTCGGTTTTGGTTCAGATTCAGATCAGAACCATAAATGTATATATAAGTTTGGCCCGAGTCGATGCAGTCCCATGATTCAACCTGCCAAGTCCAAACAGTTGTGCGCGATTATGCCTCCCATAACATAACAACCACAATCAAACTAGACAACGAACCACAACATATCAGTCCGATCCCGTTTCGATTTAAAGATATAACGATGATCTCTTTTTGTTTTTCAGGGAACTGATGCATCTCAGGTGAATGAGGCTTTAGATTTGGCTGCATCCTTTGCATCAATGAAACTCAACTGATTTGTTCCTAAGATCAGAACCTGACACACGTTTCCACTGTGCTTTGATTTCTACCATGTTCTCACACTTTACAGATGTTGTAGTGCTTTTGTGACGATGTTTTTTTTTTTTTTTGTGGAATGACTTGAAATTGATTGACAATGGTTTTACTTACACCAAAAAATCCTTCTATTTCAAATTCATCATAAAAAATCATCAACTATTAATTTTGAGAAAAAAAGACTATTACCTATATAAAATTTTGGGTTAATCGCAAAAAAAACCGTGTACTTTTTCCAGGTTAACGAAAAAATCCTGTACTTCAGAAATTACCGAAAAAATCATGTATTTTATATAATTAAATAAGAAAACCCTGTATGTTTTAATTAGTAACCCATAAACCTCTGCGTCGTGATATCATGACGGTGGAATCGAAAAAGCTAACGTGGCTCAAACGGAACTACAGAACAAAGTCCACATAGGATTAAGTTTGCCACATCACCTAAAATCCAATGTAAAAACAAAGAAGGAAGAAGCCCGTGTCGAGTGTACTCATTTCAAACCCTAATCCTAAGTTATTTGTTTTCTCTTTGAATCGAAGGAGATTTCAAACCCTAAACCTTCGATTCTCTCTAAGTTGAAAGTCATTTGGAGTTTGGGTCATTGATGTCTACCCTGGGTCGTCGATTTCAAGCGTGGGTCTGTAAGTTGAAGGTGATTTCGAACTGTGATTGTCGATTTCGAACGTGGGTCTTCGATTTGGAACTTGTGGCATCGATGTGAAATCATAAAGGTCAATTATGCGATTTGTTCGACTCTCTCTTAGATTTCAAACCCTATGATTGTCGATTTCCCTTTTTTTGTTTGATGGGAATATGATGACAGTTTTGACTACATTTTTTGGAAAATTATCAATTTTTAAGGTTTTTCAAGGACGTCAGCAGAGGATTTAGATGATCTGATCATGAACATATATATGGGAGGAACACTAGTGAAAGATGATGATGGAGAGATACGTTACATTGGAGGGTTTGTGGAACAAAATGAGAGCCTGATTAATGTGGAATATTTGAGTTGGTTTTCATTTGAGAGATTAGTAAAGAAGAAGAAATTGTCTCTGATAGAAGAGATTTGGTATAAAACAACAAATGAGACGATAAAAAGTTTGAGGCAAATCCGAGAAGATGTAGACTGTGAAATAAGAGACATGATTACTTTGGGGAGGATAAATGGAGAATTAGATGCATACATTGTGCATAAGATGTCGGAAGGCCCTGTTGTATATGGGCTATTGAGCAATACTGAATATGATAGTGATGGGGTAGATGGTGATGAGGTTAGAGATGAGGTTGCTGTTGGTTGTAATGCTCTAGGATGTTCCGTGATATGACATTTTGACATTGTATTGATTCATTGATTTATGAATGCGTTACATTCCCGTTATATGATTGACATGTTTGTTATATTTCGGTATCCCTGAATCATTATAGAATGATTCTAAACACCCTGATCAGTTATCATTGTGGGAACAATAATGAATTAAGACTAGCATGAGGTGTGATCGATGCATTGGATGCATATCACAATCATGGGTACTCGTTGTGAACGAGTGACTGGTTGACCCGCATGAGATTGTCACATGGACAGAGTCATGACTTGAATCTCATACAGCGGTTCGTTCTTGGATCCTCAAACCTGAGATGTCTAGAGTATCTGATATGAGGAGTGGCGTGTCTTGACTGCGTCAAACGTCGTCTTTAACCGGATGATCATAACGGCGTTGATCAGATACGTTCACAAATCATATGGAGATAATAGACATGCAATATGGGACTTATCACCTCCTCAATAGGAGAGATATCGCTGGGCCCTCTCGTGGAAGTCGGACTATGAAAATGCGTGGCCACGCTATAGATGAAGTTCCATCTATTTTATTAGTCGATTTGCCAAGACGAGAAAGCAGTTGAACTTGAAGGGTGGCTCAAACCATGCCCTTGTTCAACACATGATATCGTGAGATAAAGGATCAGAACTCGAGCTGTTATTGCCTTGGTTAGATCACCTCTAACTCAATTCAACGTGGGTGGTCATGGCGTCTGGCTAGAGGCTAACCATGACTTGTAGATCGGGAATGGTTCTCGAGGCTGCTGCCACTGCGAATGGGCCTACAGGGTCACACACCATTAGGGATGGACTTATATGTGAAGTTTCAGAAAGGAAGACTTGGATTTGGTCGGAAAAACCGTTTTCGGATCAAATCAGAGTGTCGGGACGTTTTCAGCCTTCTGACTCGGACCGAGTCAGTACTTGACTCGGACCGAGTCAGTTCCGTGCGAGTCGAAGCCCAGAAAGTGTTGTGGGCTTGGCTGATGTTTTGACTCGGTCGAGTCAAAGTTTTGACTCGGACCGAGTCAATACTAAATGGGCCGAGTCAAGAGTTGACAATGGGCTTGGGCTGATTCGTTCTGACTCGACCGAGTCAGAGTTCTGACTCGGACCGAGTCAATACTCGGAAAAAGTCCCTTTTCACAAGGATTAGGGTTTCTATCTTATAAGGAGG
>NW_010965625.1:717506-718923 GCF_000463585.1 Tarenaya hassleriana
TAAAACCCTAGATCTCGTGGCCAAAAAGTGTCTACCAGAGTTTTGACTCGGCCAGAGTCAAGTGTTGACTCGACCGAGTCAGAACGAGGACCTGGACAGAGTCAGAGTTTTGACTCGACAGAGTCAGAACGACAGATCAGAGTTTTGACTCGGACAGAGTCAAGTGTTGACTCGACCGAGATCGATCTAGAAGCCGTGGTCAGAGGCTTATCCTTCATAAGGATAGATCGCATGGTGAGATTAACCAGATTCCTGCAACAGATATATTCTATAGAAAAGGACAAACAAACAGAAAATAAACACATCGCTTAGTACTCCTACTAACACAGACAATAGATGCAATGTGACAGGCTCCCAGTAAGAAAAACACCCTCAATGAGTTTCCAAGTTAGCTAGGATCCATATTTCACATTCTTTTGAGTCAGGTAGGGCATGACGCTCAAAAACATGCTATTTAGGTAGACAACACATTGTCAATCACATCCTATGTGATTCCTAGATGAGTATGGGATAGTGATACGCTATCACTGCATGTTCCTCATCCCATCCTTACCATCAGGTCCAAGTCCGACTTGATAACCCAATTCAAGCTCAACCATATTCGAGCTATGAGAATCACGATTTCTCCATACTGCCTCACCAAGATAATCAGGCATTGTCTGTGTTAGTATGTGTACTAAGCGACTTGCATGTTTTATGTCTTTTGTTTTGTCTTTTTCTGTAGAATATGACTGCTGCAGGTAATCTGGCTAATCTCTCCATGCGATCCATCCTGGATCGGGAGAGACTCACTGGTGGAAACTTACTCGACTGGTACCGCAACCTGAGAATTGTTCTCAGGCATGAGCGGAAGCTCTACGTGCTGGAAGAAGCCGTTCCAGAGGATGAACCAGCGGCCAATGCGCCCAGGGCTGTCAGAGATGCTTACCATAAGCACATCAATGACAACCTGGACGTGACCTGTCTGATGCTCGGATCTATGTCGGCTGAGTTGCAGAAACAACTCGAAGGAACTGATGCCTTCGAGATGATCGAGCATCTCAGGACTATGTTCGAGGAATAGGCAAGGGTCGAACGATTTAACGTCTTTAAGAACCTGGTCAATTGTAAGATGACCAATGGTTCACCCGTGAGTACTCATATCCTCAAGATGAAGGGTTATCTAGAGGATCTTGACAGACTAGGGTTAGAGGTTAGTCGTGAATTGGCAGTAGACCTAGTTCTCCAATCCCTGCCGCATAGTTTTGACCAGTTTGTCATGAACTATAACATGCACGGGACGGAGAAGGACTTGACCGAACTACATGGGATGTTGCGATCGGCCGAGCAGAACATCAAAGTCGAGAAGAATGTCCTAATGGTTGGAAAGAGTTCCAACAAGAGGAAGCGTTCCAAGGGCGTGAAAGGCAAGGGAAAA
>NW_010965625.1:720514-720752 GCF_000463585.1 Tarenaya hassleriana
TGAAGTAGGCTTCGAGGAGCTGGAATCTTCGATCTGACGAGGCAGTCAAAATGTTTGGCTTCCTGCAAAACGAAGATGAGCCATGCGTTTACAAGAAGATCAGTGGGAGCGCAGTGGTCTTCCTTGTGCTTTATGTAGATGATATATTGCTCATCGGAAATGACATTCCTACCTTGCAAGGAGTAAAATCCTGGCTAGGATCGGTCTTTTCGATGAAGGACTTAGGAGAAGCCGCCTA
>NW_010965625.1:721013-722847 GCF_000463585.1 Tarenaya hassleriana
TCGATCCTAAGAGTCCGAGGAAGGTGTGTAAGCTTCAGAGATCCATTTATGGACTGAAGCAGGCTTCGAGGAGCTGGAATCTTCGATCTGACGAGGCAGTCAAAATGTTTGGCTTCCTGCAAAACGAAGATGAGCCATGCGTTTACAAGAAGGTCAGTGGGAGCGCAGTGGTCCAATCCGCCATACACCAAGAACAAATCATTAGTCCTTCTCAAGTACTTAAGGATGTTCTTGACCGCAATCCAGTGAGCCTCACCTGGTGTAGACTGATATCTACTAGTCATGCTTAATGCATATGATACATCTGGGCGAGTACACAACACTCGTCCGGATGTATCATATGCATTGAGTATGACTAGTAGATATCAGTCTACACCATGTGAGGCTCACTGGATTGCGGTCAAGAACATCCTTAAGTACTTGAGAAGGACTTAGGATTTGTTCTTGGTGTATGGCGGATTGGAAGACGAGGTCGCTATAAGTGGTTATACCGATGCTAGTTTCCAAACCGACAGAGATGACTTCAGATCGCAGTCAGGTTATGTTTTCTGCCTGAACGGTGGGGCTATCAGTTGGAAGAGTTCCAAACAGCCAACCGTGGCAGATTCGACTACAGAAGCCGAGTACATAGCAGCATCGGATGCAGCTAAGGAAGCTGTTTGGATCAGGAAATTCATGGGAGACCTGGGCGTCATTCCTAGCATTGCATATCCCATTGAGTTGTATTGTGACAACAATGGTGCGATTGCGCAAGCTAAGGAACCCCGGTCACACCAAAGATCTAAACACATACTCAGGCGATTTCACATAATCAGAGAAATCATCGACAGAGGAGACGTGAAGATAAGCAGAGTGTCGACAGATGATAATATTGCCGACCCGATGACGAAGCCCATCACTTCGTCAAAACATGATGGTCATGTTAAGGGTATGGGGATTAGATGCTTGTAGGATAAATCATAGAGCATAGTGGGAGATTGTCGGTTGTAATGCTCTAGGATGATCCGTGATATGACACTTTGACTTTGTATTGATTCATTGGTTTATGAATGCATTACATTCCCGTTATATGATTGGCATGTTTATTATATTTCGGCATCCTTGAATCATTATAGAATGATTCTAAACACCCTGGTCAGTTATCATTATGGGAACAATGATGAATTAAGACTAGCATGAGGTGTGATCGATGCATTGAATGCATGTCACAATCATGGGTACTCGTTGTGAACAAGTGACTGGTTGACCCGCATGAGATTATCACATGGACAGATCATGACTTGAATCTCATACAGCGGTTCGTTCTGGGATCCTTAGACCTGAGATGTCTAGAGTATCTGATATGAGGAGTGGCGTGTCTTGACTGCGTCAAACGTCGTCTTTAACCAGATGATTATAACGGCGTTGATCAGATACGTTCACGAATCATATAGAGATAATAGACATGCAATATGGGATTTGTCACCTCCTCAATAGGAGAGATATCGCTGGGCCCTCTCGTGGAAATCGGACTGTGAAAACGCGTGGTCACGCTATAGATGAAGTTCCATCTATTTTATTAGTCGATTTGCCAAGACGAGAAAGCAGTTGAACTTGAAGGGTGGCTCAAACCATGCCCTTGTTCAACACATGATATCGTGAGATAAAGGATCAGAACTCGAGCTGTTATTGCCTTGGTTAGATCACCTCTAACTCAATTCAACGTGGGTGGTCATGGCGTCTTGCTAGAGGCTAACCATGACTTGTAGATCGGGAATGGTTCTCGAGGCTACTGCCACTGCGAATGGGCCTACAAGGTCACACACCAATAGGGATGGACTTATACATGAAGAAT
>NW_010965625.1:722996-742285 GCF_000463585.1 Tarenaya hassleriana
ATATATATATATATATATACACACATATAGATGCTTTATTAAATATTGGGGTAATCGCCAAAAAAACCCTGTACTTTTTTCAGGTTAACAAAAAAACCTTGTGCTTTGGAAATTACCGAAAAAACCCTGTACTTTATATAATTAAATAAAAAAACCCTGTACGTTTTAATTAGTAACCCATAAACTCCCACGTCGTGATATCAGTGACGGTGGAATCGGAAAAGCTGACGTGGCTCAAACGGAACTGCAGAACAAAGTCCACGCAGGATTAAGTTTGCCACATTACCTAAAATCCAATGTAAAAATAAAGAAGGAAGAAGCCCGTGACGAGTGTACTCATTTCAAACGCTAACCCTAAGTTATTTGTTTTCTCTTTGAATCGAAGGAGATTTCAAACCCTAAACCTTCGATTCTCTCTAAGTTGAAAGTCATTTGGAGTTTGGGTCATTGATGTCTACCCTGGTCATCGATTTCGAGCGTGGGTCTGTAAGTTGAAGGTGATTTCGAACTTGTGATTGTCGATTACGAACGTGGGTCTTCGATTTGGAACTTGTGGCGTCGATCTGAAGGCGATTTGAAATCATAAAGGTCAGTTATGCGATCTGATGATATAGTAGGTGATGATCAAGGACAAGGTGATGAGGGTGAGTTTGGCAATGATGCGGGATTGGGGGATGGTGAAAGAATCGGTGATAGAGGTGAGTTTGGCAATGATGAAGGATTAGGAGATGGCGAAGGATTAGGGTTTAGGAGTGGGTTAGATAATGATGCAGAATATGTCAGCGATGCAGACTGTCGTGACAATGGAGATGAGTTTCCGACTACATCAAAAACGAGAGAGGAAGAGTGGCGAGAGTTTATGAACGTATTTGAAAGGTAGGGACCAGGGGAAGAAGGGCCAAGTAAGCGTGAACATAATCTTCATCTTGGTAAGATGTTTAATACAGGTGAAGATTTTAAAGAAGAATTGTTTCACTACGCATTGGATAATAACTTCAACGTGAAGTACTCGAAGTGTGAAAGCACAAGATATTCAGTGCATTGCGCAGAAACAGATTGTTCATGGAGAATCTATTGTTCTGTGCATACTGCTTCGAACAAGTGGATGATCAAGATATTCCATGATAACCACAACCACCCGAAGAGGAGTCATATTGAGTTGTTGACTTCAACACGTATAGCGCAACTTTTCGCAGAAGATCTCAGGAGAAAGCCATCTTTTTCAGCTAAAGAAATACAAGATCAGGTTATGGGGCGGCACCAGGTGATAGTCTCTCGTGTTCAGTGCTTCAAAGCTCGCAGAATTGCTTTAAGGACACTGGTTCAAGATCAGGGGGCTCAATTCGCTAAGTTATTGGATTATGAGGCAGAACTTCATAGATCTAATCCGAACACAACCATTGAAGTTGGTACAGAAGATGGATTGTTTGATCGATTTTATGTTTGTTTCGAGGTACTGCTTGAAACGTGGAAAAAATGTTGTCGTCCGATTATAGGATTGGATGGTTGTTTCTTGAAGTGGGCATTGAAAGGGGAACTTCTTGCTGCCATTGGTCGGGATGCTGATAATCGAATTTACCCCACGCATGGGTTGTTGTTCGAGTTGAGAATAAAGACACGTGGGGTTGGTTTATTAGAAAAATAAAAACAGATTTATGTTTAGGATAAGGAGAAGGCATCACATTATATTCTGACAAGCAAAAGGTACCTTGTTTTCCATTTCTAATTATTGTGAATATGTAATTGTGCAAGGCACTTATACGTTGATGGTTAATTATGGTTTTTTAGGGTTTGATTAATGTCATTGACGTAGAATTACCACGTTGTGAACATCGAATGTGTGCGAGACATATATACGCTAATGGGAAGAAACAATTCAAGGAACTCACAGAGAAAAAGTTTTTCTGGAAGGCTGCGTATTGTTTTCATCAAGGTAATTTGACATAACATTGGTTTAAGTGTCATTTAAACCATTTTTGCAAAGCTAACAGTGGTTTTCATGAAGGTGAATTTGGTGAACACATGGACGGGTTGAAACGTTTTAATTCAGCAGCATACGAGGCATTGATTGCTACTAATCTGAAGCATTGGTCTCGAGAATTCTTCCAGGAAGCGGCAAAATGTGGAGATATTAACAACAACTTAAACGAGAGTTTCAACAGTCCAATCAAAGATGCTCGACTTCGTCCAGTAGTAGACATGCTTGAGGATATTCGGAGAAAAACCATGGGACGGATTGCAAAAAGGTTGAGAGATGCTAATAAATGTGTAACACAGTTTACTCCTCATGCCATGGAGGAATTAGAGAAATCTCGGAAGAAAAGTGGGTATTGCATGGTTATTCCCAGCGGACATGGGAAATACGAGGTTATGAATCTCGGTACAAGTTATTCCATCGACCTTAGCATGAAAAGTTGTGCATGTCGAGAATGGGATGTAACCGGGATCCCATGTTGTCATGCTTTATCTGTCATCAATAAAAAACGAGAGAGTTTATCGGCGTAAGTCCATATTTTACAGGTATGTGTTATCAATACAAATTATGGTTTAGTTGTTTACTAATGACAAAAGTTTTCTGCAGGTATGTGTCCGATTACTTTTCAAAGGAAACATGGATAGCGATATACGAGCATAATATTCTACCCGTGAATGGAGAAAAATTATGGAGAAAGACAGAAAAAACTCCAGTTGGTGTACCCAATACGAGAACAATGCCGGGTCGCCCTAGAAAGTTCAATCGGACAAAGGATCCACATGAGTCTCCCCCGAAGAATGGTCGTATCTCACGTCACTGAAGAAAAATGACATGTACTTGCTGTCAACAGGTTGGACACAATGTAAGGACATGTAAGAATGAACCATTTCAAGTGCAGGGTCCAACGCGAGGGAGAGGTCGTCCGAGAAAATCACATGTACGAAATCTGTACTTTTTTCTGGTTTTATTGATCGGTTGTGATGAATATCTTGTGATTAGTTGGTAGGTGAAACAAGTCAGCTGCCACCATCAAAAAAGAAGAAATCTACACGTGTAATGTCGGAAAATGCTCAAAGTAGTGCTAACTCAGTAGGTGATGGTATAAAACTTCACAACCTGATGCACTATAGTTCCTAATATTTCTTAACATCGTAATCCACTGTTTTCCCGAGTTGATCGAGCATTCGAAATTGAAGACTCTCCTTCGTAACTCATCTTTTTATTTTGAATCTGTTATATAAACATGTTCGACATTCTTCAAACATAATCCGAAAACATAAGCCTCAAATTGATGAAACCTAACACATTTCTAAAACGACATTCAAATTTGTTGAACCCAAACACAATACACCAAAATTTGCCAAATATAACAAATTAACCATAA
Source organism: Tarenaya hassleriana (assembly GCF_000463585.1). Taxonomy (NCBI): domain Eukaryota; kingdom Viridiplantae; phylum Streptophyta; class Magnoliopsida; order Brassicales; family Cleomaceae; genus Tarenaya; species Tarenaya hassleriana. The sequence continues at coordinate 726,356 of NW_010965625.1, forward strand.
AATCTCATAACTTTTCAGTCCTAAAACAATATTACATATATGAAATTTCTTAAATTCGACATATTTCAAGTCCAACACAAAACCCTAAAACCCCAAATTTCGGTTCTTACCTCTTGTCTTCACTTTGGAGAACGTACAACTGATAGAATCATAGATGAGTCGAACGAGATAGAATCGATGCGAGTTGTAGTCGAAATCTGCTCAAAACAACGACCATGGAAGATTGAAGAAATCCCTAGAGCTCTGTGACAACCCAGAGTACCGTAGGAGGGCGGGGAGTGATCGCCGGTGCAGAGGCACGGACAAGGGGCGGCTCTTGACGAGCTTCTGGATAGGGGGTACAGGGATGAATCGAACACACCGGAATGAGAGAGATTCGAGGGTTGTATAGGTATGAGACTATACGGTCTAAGATAACATAAAAGAATTAGTTGAACTACTCATAGCAACAAGGTGCACTACCTTTTTGGTTGACTATCTCGAGAGAACTCCAAAGTTAAGCGTGCTGACTCTGGAACAATCTTAGGATGGGTGACCTACTGGAAAGTGTCTCGGTATGCGTACGAGTGAGGACAAAACATGTTGGAAGATCTCGGGTTGCTGTGTGAGAGCAGTTTCGACAATTCGTAGCGGTCACGGGTCGTTACAAGCTCCTCTCTCTCTCTCTCTCTCTATCGTGTCTGTGGAAAGAAGATGAACTAGTTCAGACCAAACAAAGGTATTTAATAAATGAGTTATAATGATGTGGCAAACTTAACCCTACGTGGACTTCGTTCTGTAGTTTCGTTTGAGCCACGTCGGCTTTTCCATTTCCACCGTCACCGATATCACGACGCGAGGGTTTATGGGTTACTAATTAAAAAGTATAGGGTTTTTTCGGTAATTTTCAAAGTACAGAGTTTTTTGGTTAACCTGGAAAAAGTACAAGGTTTTTTTGGCGATCACCCCTAAAATTTTGAAAAACAATCTTTCACTTTAAATTTGTTATAAAAAATCATCAATCATTAATTTTTATAAAAAAATAATCATCTATCTACAAAATATTTTATTTTAAAAATTATTTATAAAAATTTATAAAATTTTTTTAAAAAAATATAAATTATATAATTCTAAAAATCACAATAAAAACATAATATTTATTTAAATTTATTATATCATAATATTTAGATTTCATATAAATATGTATAAATATCAATCTTTATATAATAAATTTGTATACAAATGTTATGTTTAAAATTCAGTATATTTTATTGGTTGTAAATATTAAATTTAAAATTTTATTATATGTTACTATTTGATAGGTTGTAAATTGAGTATATTTTATTGGTTATAGGTTTCTATATTTAAAATAGAATGTGTTTTGAAAATTTCAAATAGTTGATGATTTTTTTATTAAAAATATTTTATAAATCTATAAAAAAAATTAAAATGATAATTTATAATCTCTGTAATAATATATAATAGAATTTTAAATATAATATTTACAACTAATAAAAAATACTTAATTATAATCTATTAATATTAATATACACTTTTTATATTTTAATAAATAAATTTTTTTATTAAAATTAATAATTGATGATTTTTTTATAACAAATTTAAAGTGAAAATTTGTTTTTAAAAAATTTATATAATTGGTCTTTTTTTCTCAAAATTAATAGTTGATGATTTTTTATGATGAATTTTAAGTAGAGAGATTTTTTGGTGTAAGTAAAAAACTTGAAGTATTTTTTTTGGTTTGTCCCTATTTAAAATATAAACTATTAAGAAAATTAAGATCAAGATGACACACACACAACTAAATTATCAACAACGAGTGTCTTATAGAAGGATTGTTTTTTAAATCGATTATTGACGATTATCTTCAACTAAAAAAATTAAATTTATTATAAAAATTTCAACCCCATTTATTCAATAGTCCAGTTTGAGTTGGATAAGATGAAATCTTAATGATATATAACATAGTAAAATAATATATATTGTAACGTACGTAGAAAAATTTATAAGCGGGAGTAAACTTAATAGTAAAATTTTACTATGGTAAACTTGTTTTGATTTTATTTAAAATTTTACAAACTTCATAAAGAATTATTTTTTTTAATTAACAATATATATATATATATATATATATATGTGTAGATTCTCATTGTTGTAAGTAGATTTATAAAACTACTATATTATAATCTATAAAATATATATGTTAAATAAATTGAATATTGGTAGCAAATATCTTATATACATATCTACTAGTATGAACATAGACTTGGTTGCTCATACAAATATCTTTTTATATTCTTGTGCAGAAGGAAACAAATTTGAGAAAGTCATAAAAATGAGAATATTAAAAAAATAAAAACTATTTGATAAAAATAATATAACCATAATATTTAATTTAATATATACACAAACTTTTAAAATCACACAAATTTTTAAAATTTGATTTGATTCTAAAAGTTTCCGTTTTTTTTTTGTTCATGCTTGGTGCATTATTTTGGTAGTTGATATATGCTTATGGTATTTTCTAAAAAATAATGTTGTTTCCTTATTTCTCTCCCGTAAATAAAAACCCTTCAGAGGCACATAATTTACGATCTTATCCTTCCTCTGAAAAAGGCTCTCGCAGATACTTCCAGAGAAGCTTCTACGAAACGAGCAGAGAATCGGAGGAAAACCTGAGGAGAGAGAAAAACCCTAGGCGGAGGGTGAAGCCGGAAAAATCTTATGGCAGCGGCGAACGTAGCGCATCCTGGCCGTGGAGGCGGCGGCCGGAGGGGCGGAGGAGCACTGGATGACGACAAGCTCGTCTTTGAGACGACGGAGGGGGTCGAGCCCATCACGAGCTTCGATCACATGGGGATCAAGGAGGATGTGCTTCGCGGCGTCTACGATTACGGGTTCGAGAAGCCCTCCGCGATTCAGCAGAGGGCTGTGATGCCGATTCTACAAGGTCGCGACGTTATCGCTCAGGCTCAATCTGGTACAGGGAAGACCTCCATGATTGCGCTCTCGGTTTGCCAAATCGTCGACACCTCGTCCAGGGAGTATGTTCTCTGTTCTCTATGCATTTTTTCCATGGAAACCCTAATTCGGATGCCAACGACCTCTTTTGTTCGTATTGTTTATTCTGTCTTGATTCGCATTTTGCGTTTTTTTAATTGTGGTTGCCGGATTTTATTGGATTGGCTTGGTGGGTTTATGGGAAAGCTCTTAAATTTCTGACTGGTGGCTTCTATATCATGTTGAATAGATATAATTTCGTGAGCTCACCCAAGATTGGGTGGCTCAATGGTGAGGAAGAGAGCTCTCCCGGCCTTCTGGGAGATATGTAGTTCTGGGAGATATGTAGTTGGACCAAATGCCCAATAATCTTCCGGATTATCAAAAAAAATTCGTGAGCTCATGGTCTATCATTGTCGATTATTATGGATTTGTATCTGGTTTTGAAGGTTGTCTCGAGAGTTTATTTGCTAGAATTCCTTTTCGAAAAGCTATGATATATTTTTTCTGGATTTGTGGTTAGAATACTTGGGGAGTATTTTCTTTAGGCTGCATGACTTACGTTCTGTTCTACTCATCAGTTTGTGATTTTCGTTTAGGGTTCAGGCCTTGATATTGTCCCCAACAAGAGAGCTGGCTTCACAAACAGAGAGGACGATACAGGCTATTGGGTTACATGCAAATATTCAGGCACATGCCTGCATTGGTGGCAAGAGCGAGTCCACGTTGTGTCTGGAACTCCTGGTAGAGTCTGTGACATGATAAAGAGGAGGAGTCTACGTACCAGAGCCATTAGACTATTGATTCTTGATGAATCAGATGAAATGCTGAGCAGAGGATTCAAAGATCAAATTTACGATGTTTATAGATATCTTCCACCGGATCTTCAGGTTAAGTATTATTGTCCAATCTTGTTCATTGGTTAATAGCAATTTCTTTGCTGTTGTTGCATGTTATTTCTTGGGTTATATCATTGGTTGTATGTGCCTGGGCCATGTTGCAAAATCTGGTTGTTGACTTGTTGAGTTGTAAAGGGGCGATATAATCATATATCCCCATTTTAGTAGTTCAAGTTGTTCAACATACCTATGCTGCTGTCAGTTTGTTGAACTAAATTTCCTTCATATGATGTTTCTAATCTGATTTATTTAATTATAGGTTGTCTTGGTTTCTGCTACTCTTCCTCATGAGATTTTGGAGATGACAAACAAGTTTATGACGGATCCTGTGAGGATACTTGTGAAGCGTGATGAGTTGACTCTTGAAGTAAGTTCTCTTCTGTCTGCTTATAGAAGTTTTTCCGTCAAGGCATCGTTAGTAGCATATATCTCATCGCTTAACTTCTGTGAAAATCCATTCCAGGGAATCAAACAATTTTTTGTGGCTGTTGAGAAAGAGGAATGGAAATTTGATACCCTGTGTGATCTTTATGATACACTTACTATCACTCAAGCTGTTATTTTCTGCAACACGAAACGAAAGGTAAGAGGGTGATTCTTAAGTTTCTAATGCAATGCCTGTGTCGTTGCTCGGTTTGGCATATTTTTTTGTTCTCCAGAGATAATGGTCTTGTCATGAAGACTTTCTTCCTGTTAGAAATATTGTTTATCTCTAAAAAGTATACGAAAGGTATATACCGAAGGTGCAATATAGTTATATGGAAGTAAAAGGGTTTTGTAAAAAAATTCAACTGCTCAGGAATGCACTTGATCTGAATTTAAAATGTCTCTAATACGCCATATGTTATCTCTGTGTCTATTGTGATGCAATGTGTCATGCTGATGATTCATACATCTTTTCCTTTTTCCAATCTTTCCTAGGCATTGGAACTGAGTTATTATGTTTTTTTAACACACGACAAAAGAAGCATAATTTGTCTCAACTTGTGTGGGTTCACTGTATTTTGTGTGCGCTATGTAGGTGGATTGGCTTAGTGAGAAGATGAGGAGTAACAATTTCACTGTCTCATCGATGCACGGGGACATGCCTCAGAAGGAGAGAGATGAAATCATGAATCAGTTTCGGTCTGGTGAAAGCCGTGTTCTGATCACGACAGATGTGTGGGCACGAGGAATTGATGTTCAACAAGTAAGTTTGGTTTTTTCTATACCTACTGTTACATGTTGTGTGGATGTTGAACGTTCTGAATGGATCAAATTCACGTCTTCTACCATATGTCTTAGTCTTAAAGTTTGGTCTTGGAAATGCTTACCATATTTGTTCCTGATTGTCCACCTGTACCTTCCATCGAGGTGCTAATGGTTGTTAAAACTCACATTGGAGATTGTCAATAGTTTGTTGTTCGAAAGGATGGTGTGCCTCCTTCAATACTGTTCATGGTCTTGGTTGAAAATATATCTGGATGTATAATCGCTTATCATCTCTTCATTAGTAAATGGCATGTAACATCTGGTCATCCTCATCCACCTCATTTCTACTCAATTAAAAATAGTCTGCGAGTCAAAATATTTGCAACATGTGGATACGTGCCTTTAGATTTCTGTAGTTTTGGCCCATCCTTTCTCAAGAAAGTAATGATGACATGAAAATGTTTCTGTAATAGGTTTCTCTTGTCATCAATTATGATCTACCCAATAATCGTGAGCTTTACATCCATCGGATTGGACGTTCTGGTCGTTTTGGTCGCAAGGTAAGTGATGCAATCCTACATCTGGTTATATATATTTTGCACTATTTGTGGGCGGACTACTCGATTACATATTGCGCTCTTTCCTGAGTGGTTTCTCGCATTATTACTAGAAAGTGTCGAAAGCCAAATCGACACTGAGAATACATGGATATGCAAGATGGGTGATCAAATTGACATTTAAATTTTCTGAAGTGATCTGATCTTATGCTATTTCTTTGTTCATCACTTGTGCGTTCATACTGCTGTAATAGTAGTATCATAAGTGATCTTATGTTATTATAATATGCATTTTGTGCCTCATATCTTTCAACTTGTTTTGAAACTTCACTTGATATGATACATATTTTTAATGGAGTAGAAATGAGGGCATAAACCAGTGAAGGGGTCATTTGCTCTGTAGGCTTGAGCTAGGTTGAAGACGTTATATAAGTGATATTGTTTGTTGGTGATGATGACAGGGAGTTGCGATTAACTTTGTAAAGAGCGACGACATCAAGATCCTGAGGGACATCGAGCAGTATTACAGTACACAGATAGACGAGATGCCGATGAATGTGGCAGATCTTATCTAAAAGGTTTTGGTTTGTTATCTGGCTTCCATGGATTTGGAACATCTTTAGACGTCGTGATGGGTGTGTGTTGCATGAGCTGGTGGCAATTCAAGGGAATGTTTTGAAAGAGACATGCAAAAAGGCTTGATGATTGTTATAATGGTGTTAACACACTACTTTGGGGGTATTTTCATGGATTTCATATCCATTTGTGAAATGTTGTTTCTTTTAGGAGTTTTTTTTTTATAATTAAATTAAGAGGAATTGGGTGTAATTTTGGAATATTTTCTAACAACTTTCGATGTTTGCTTAATGTTCTTTGTAGTTCATAACTTCATGTGGGTCGTGTCGGAGTGTTTGCTTGCGGTCGCTCCCATGAGTCTACTAATATATATTTTAAAACCGGTTTTCAGATGGAACGAAACTTAATTCTGTTCAGTTTTGTTTCAGTATTAAAAATCGAACCAATTTTTAATATTGAAACAAAATTAGATAGAATTAAGTTCCGTTTCAGCTGAAAACCGAAATAAGTGGAAAAGAGTCCAAATAAATTTGAAATTAAAATAATATACCTGCGACTGGTGGGTTTTTGGAAGAATCCAAACGGGCTGGTCCCCCGTAAGAAGCTTAGCCTGTGAGAATCCAATGGGTAGGGAAGGTTCTAGAAAATTTTAAATAAAAATTTGCAAAAATATTGAGTATTTAGGATTGAAATAAAAAATTAAATCATTTATGTTAGATTGATATTAAGAATAATACTAGAATAAAATCTAGGTTTATTCATCGTTAATACAATATACACTTCCCTTTGTATGAATATGAGTTTGAGTTAGTTCATTTGATATATAGAACCCAGACAAAAAAAAAGAATATTCACATAATTTTTTCTCTAACTTTTATACCTCTAAATTCGTTTGCTATTCAAAAAAATTTCTTTTGAATACACGATCGTTATTTTTGAAGTTTTTCGTGATCTAATAATCTCAAAATTTTAGAGAGACACGAAAATCGAATTTAAGAAAAACTGTTGATTAGAGGGAAAAAAACAAATTTTTTATTATAGATATTTGTTCGAGATCATTGGATTTACAAAAGATACACCAAACAACAACCGTTTGCTCCCTAATATATAGATAACAAATTTAAAGGAATTTGGATATATGAAAAATAGACCGAACCATCAAGTGTGCATCTAACGTTTGCTTTGTTTTTATAATTTCATTAAATGTAGGTTATAAAAGTTTGGGAAGATTAAGAAAACTTGAGACTCTCGATGTAATTATTTCAATAACAGCATCCCACCTTTTTTGGATGTTGCCGTATCGCTCAAGACTTTGATTTTTTCTAGAAATTCCCTGTGGCTTTCCTATGAAAGGTACAATTTTTCACCCATTTCTACACTATTGTAGTTTAGGGTTTAAATGTTAATAACTTTTTATTTTGAGTTTTTTATTTTAATTTTAAGTTTTTGGTTTTTTGTAAATCCAAAAAAAAATTTAGTTTTAGTTGATTTTTTGATAAAAGTGATTTTTCAAATTTTTATTAAACTATTCTTATGTCAATTTTTTTTGCTTTTAGGATTTTAAAAACCTAAAAATATCTTCCATTCAAGTTCTTAATTCTTCGTTACATTGTCTTTTAACACTTGACGCATTTTTCTCGATATATTACTAAAAATATATTACAAAATTTATCTTGTTTTATCCAAATTTGGGTGGTTTAGTAGTAAAAAAATATGTAAAATATGTGTTTATCATAGATTCAAATCCAAGCGTGAAGAGAGACATTTCCTTTATGAGATGTAGTAGGGTGTACTTTTGGATTATCCAAAAAAATATACAAAAGACAAAAGATTGTATTTTTTTCTATCATTCCTTCTTTTTTTCTCAGAGTGTTTTGGCAAAGTGAGTGTTTATCTTCTTTCTTCGTAGGGAAGGTTTCATAGTTCCTAAAGAACTTCCTCTCTACCGTGTTGTTGCAGGTTTAAGAGGTCTAAGAAATTTGGAAGTGCTAGATCTGAGTTGGAATTATTTCGAAAACTATCTACCTGCACGAGGTATTTAACTATCTAACTGCGATCTACAAAGACGGGTTTCAAGTTTTTGCTCTCTCTCTCTCTCGATATATATATATATATCGATGTCAATGAAACAGTTAGTTTAAGCACTTGTAACAATGTATTTCTTGTCTTGTGCTAGAGCTCACTGATCTACATAAGCTCAAGGCAATGGATCTAAATGATAACCGATTTTTCGGCCTGTTGGGAACAGAAGGCAAGCGATGCTTTCGACACTCTCTTAGGCACTTATCAATTTTGAATTGTGAGAGAATCGATGTTTATGTAGAGCTTTGTTTCTGGAAACTGAAATTATTTCGTTACATAGTACACACTTCAAAAAACGGCAACAACGCTTACATACATATATCACGACACACATACAGTTTTCGAAACGAGAAAACTACCTATTGCAGTTAACAACTGCAATTACAACATGGTAACCGAGACGAACTTAAATTAAATATAAACCAAATAGCAAATTATGGTATAGTTTATATTTCAGTTTATGTAAACGCAAATTGATTTTGGTTCCATTTGTTTCTGTTTTTTTCTTTTTATAAATATGTTTTCACTATGACCTTATTTCTAATGCTTATCATTTATATATCTTAGAATAAGATTCAAACATATCGCTTAGATATCATTTGTAAGATGAACATTAATGAACAACTAAGAAGAATTATATCATTTTTATTTTGGTATTCTTTCATTTGATTATGCAGGAATATGCAAAATGAAGAATCTACAAGAGCTCGACCTTCGTAAGAACGAACTTACAGGAGAGCTTCCTCCTTGTCTTGTAGGCTTATCCAAACTCCGGGTTCTTGATGTCTCATCAAACCAGTTAAGAGGGAAGCTACCATCATTCTTCTTCAAACGCTTTGAATCCTTGGAATACTTATCATTATATGACAATGACTTTGAAGGGTCATTTTCTCTGAGCTCAATTGGCAACCTTTCTAACCTCAAGGTATTGAAACTTTCATCGAGGTCTAATAAGCTACAAGTGCATACAGAGACAGATACTCTTTGGCAGCCAAGATTTCAGTTAACTGTTATTCGATTACCATACTGCAACATAGAAAAGGTTTCTAGTTTCTTCCAATACCAGAAGGACTTGTGTCTAATCGATCTCTCCAACAATAAGATATTTGGACCATTCCCCACCTGGCTTTTGGAGAACAACACAAAACTTGAAATTTTGTTTCTACATAACAATTCTTTCAATGCCTTTCGACTGCCTCGGGTAGTGCACAACTTGCGCATTCTGGATATCTCAGTTAATGATTTCGATGATAGGCTTCCGAAAACATTTGGGATGAACTGTCAAGTTTAAGACATCTGGATCTCTCTGATAATGAGTTTCATGGGATTTTGCCTTCCTCTTTCGGTGAGATGAAAAACATCCGCTTTATGGATATTGCTCGCAATAATTTCTCGGGAAATATTCCTACAAGCTTTCTTATGAATTGTCAATCATTGAATTGGTTAGAGCTCTCACACAACAGATTAATGATCATGGCAATCTAGGTAAATGGATGGTAAAGTAATAAAAACCTAGACTAAGCCGATTACACAAGGGTACGGATTCGATGTAGTACCAGGGTCAAACACAGGGACCGAAAGGTGATGGTGTCAACAGTGATTCTAGCGAAAGTCGGGAGCAAAATAGTTGATTGGTTGGGAAAACTATAACTAAAGGCACTATAGGTTCGGGGTTCACCGATACTACGGAACATCTAAATAGATATGGTTAGTTTGCAGTCTAAGGTCGATTCAGGAAACTCTAGCCTTTATTCTAGAACGCGTCTAGGTCAGGGATCATCGCTCTCTAACTAACGCTTTCCTATCAACTTCCGCATCTTTAGGTCTACGTTAGAAGCAGTAACGCCCGTTATCATTGTTCCTAGGTTGAATTAAGAATTCTTTATCAAGTCTCACTTATGCGTTCAGAATTAATAATTGAACCTATCTTATGAACGAATTCTGGTATTAACTAATCCAAATTCATTTGCAATCAATTAAACCAAGTTCAATTCTATAGGGTGAACAATCCTAAGAATGCATTATGTTCAATTCATAGAACCGAATCTAACTTAGACATGCATCAACCATTCAAACACATTGATAATTCTATAACATGGCTAGATTTCCTAGCCTACAACAAATAGACTACTCACACATCATGGGAGAAAGCAAATTAGACATGGATTCATACAACATTTCAATAGAAATAGGAATAGAAAAATTATAGTATGAAGAATCAATTCTTGAACAATGAAACGTAGCAATCTCCACTCCAAATCGTTTTCAAAATGTCGAGTAACCGAAGTACAAGTTAAAGTCTCAAAAAATGTGAAAAAATGTATACCCTTCTCTCTGATCTGCAAGATCTGTTGATTGGGTTTCGTTTCATATTGTTCCGTTGCGTGAAACCCAAGATTGGAACCCTAGAAACCGTTATGAGCGCATGTTTAGGGATCTCCGAAACCCCAACAATTATGCATGGTTGTTAATGTTTTATGTTGTTTGTGAATCATCGGTTAACACCGTTCTCACTGAGAACGAGATTACTGGGTTCAACCCGGACTACTCACTAAGCGGTTATGCTTAACCATCGTGGTTTTATCTTTTTCAAATCATGAGGGATACGTGAAGCGCATCCGGATGACAACGACCTAAGAGAGACAACATCATGTACGAGTTTTGTATTTTGGACTACGAGACTTGTATTTCCGCCTTTTGTACGATTGTACTATTTACTATCCAAACATGTGTTGTTTTGCGATATTGATCACGCGATGTATTTCCGCTGCTTACTCTATTTAAAAAAAATTTTTGGATTTCGTATTTTCACGGTTCTATTATTTTATTTTATCGTATTGTCCATGTGGCACAACCTATATACTGTATATGGGTTACGGGCATCACACTGAAAGTGGTGAAAAAAAAGTTGATGGTGGTGGAAAACTAGAATCTAAATCGCCATCAAAACTGAATTCCAGTCCTCGACAACGGCGCCAAAAACTTGAGCGTGCCAATCTAGGTGAGTTGATGGTCAAGTAATAAAAACCTAGACTAAACCGGTTCCACAAGGGTACAGATTCGATGTAGTACCAGGATCGAACAAAGGGATCGAGAGGTGATGGTGTCAATGGTGATTCTAGCGAAAGTTGGGAGCAAAATAGTTGATTGGTTAGGAAAACTATAACTAAAGGCACTGTAGGTTCGGGGGTTCACCGATACTACAAACATCTAAATAGATATGGTTGGTTTGCAGTCTAAGATCGATTCGGAAAACTCTAGCCTCTATTCTAGAATGCGTCCTGGTCAGAGATCATCGCTCTCTAACTAATACTTTCCTATCAGCTTCCGCATCTTTAGGTCTACGTTAGAAGTATTAATTTCCGCTATCATTGTTCCTAGGTCGAATTAAGAATTTCTTATCAAGTCTGACTTATGCGTTCAGAATTAATAATTGAACCTATCTTATGAACGGATTCTGATATAAAATAATCTAAATTCCTTTGCAATCAATTAAATCAAGTTCAATTCTATAGGGTGATCAATCCTTAGAATGCATTACGTTCAATTCATAAAACCAGATCTAACTTAGATATGCATCAACCATTTAAGCACATTGATAATTCCATAACATGGCTAGATTTCCTAACCTACAGCAAGTAGACTACTCACACATCATGGGAGAAAGCAAAACAGACATGGATTCATACAATATTTCAATAGAAAAAGGAATAGAAAATTGATGTCGTAAATCTAGGTGTAGAAATATGAATCAAGTGATAATTAACCTAGACTCAACAAATACCGCAAGTGTACGGATCGATTGTAGCAGATAGGGTCGAACACATGAACAAATAAATAACGGAATCAAATCCTAATCCAAATCTAGATCCAGAGAAAATATGAGAATGATGAGAGTGTATCAAAAGCAAATAATAAAAACAAACGATAAACTATCAATGGCAAAACACTGCAGGCTTCGGGATTGCTTTACATGCAAGGGTATTTCAAAAGATGCAAACTCAGTGGTTTATCTATCCGATTCAGGGAATTCAAGCTCTAAAGTAGAGATTAACCCTCTCGAGTCTAACCTCACTATCCAGACTTTATCCTACTAATCTCTCGATTCAATAGTTTAAAACCCTGGATGCATGAACGAACGCTATCATAATCCCTAGGCAAATATTCATCTCTCAATGCAATACATGTTCTATTTATTGAATTAGTTCCAGGTTAGAATCTCATATGTCTATGTGAATTAAAACCCTAAATTCATTCAACCAAGTGGCCAACGAGATCAAAGCATTAAGAACAATTCAATAAACTGAATGGAATAAACAAATCCAAAAGTCTGGAAATAAAAACCAAAGATCCCTACATAGCGAGTCCCTAACCTACAGCTATGGGACTACTCGCTAAACATCGAGACGTCGGGGTTCATATCAATACAACAAAACATCGTAAAATAGAATAAATGAAGAATGCTTAGTCGATTTCCCGGCTTCGTAATCTCCGTCTTCTACTCCGATCACTTGTCTCTTGATAATCTCCCTCTTCTTGTGTGCTCTAGGGTGTGTTTTTTGTGAAAAGTCTGAATGAATTTCGACCTAGAGGTTTTTTCCTCTTATTTCTCTTCAGTTTGGACAAAATTGGAAGTTTTCCCGAATCTGGGGGTCAAACCGATCGTTTCGGCAAATCCAAACCGATCGGTTACACTTTTTGAGCAATTTTCCAATTTCTGCGATGCCGAACCTAAACCCGAACCGATCTTGTCGTGTTTCTGAGCAGTTTTGACAGGCTTCACGAATTCGCTCATAACTTCCTGCTCCGATATCGGATTTGGGTGATCTTGGTGTCTATGCGTAGATATCGAAGAGAGATTTCCAATGATGTTGAGATTGCATGATTTGGACTTATAGAGTGAAAGTTATCGGACTTGCAAGATCTGACGTTTCCTGAGCTTCACGTTTTCCCTGGAAACACTCCAAATGTTTCCGTTTCGTCCGTGATGTTCCGTAGCCCATATTTTCCATCCTTTTGCTCTTTTTATACATGAAAACCTGTTCAAATATCAAAGAAGACAACCATGCAATATCGAAGCCAAATAAACCCTAGAATTCCTACAAATATGTAAAATAGAGTGAAATACGCTAGACATCCTATATCAAAATGTTACCCAAAATACGTGTTATCAAACTCCCCCAGACTTAAACCTTTGCTCGTCCTCGAGCAAATACTCCGTGAAAAATAATCCGAAAGGAGGGCGAGACAATGACATAACTCAAAATGATAATCGAGAGCGAAACCTCTATCCGACCTAGATCCCCGTGAACAATGATCAAGTCTGTCTAATATGATCTCACTCTCTAAAGGATAATCTTTCCTAGCCATGGGATCTATACAGTTACCTAGAACCAATCTAAGGACTTCAATCATCTATCAAGCATGTTTCTCGAACCTATTACGCCATTCTACCTAATTGTATCTAGTCTACGCTTTCGGCATCCATTCTTTTTATCTTTCTCTCTTTTGTTTTCATCTAGCTAGACTTTCTCTTTTTTTTGCTAGCATCTCGGGTTCCTAGGACGTTGAAGTTGAAGGGTTCCTAATCAAATTTTTTTCGATTTTGTTTATTGGATAACCCGACCCACAACTTAGACCCGAAAAATCGATGCACTCATGTCCTCGAACGATTTTTGTTGACGAGATAGTGACAGCGGAGTGTCGAGATGCTCACTATCTTTTTCTGCACATAAAGATATAAGAATGCATTTGATAATAGACTTTACCGATTTCAGCAAACTTCGGAAAGGTTCTTATAGAAACTTTTCTACCTGACTAGACAACATTGGTCCCATGGGTTCCAACCAACGATTTCTATCCCACAAGCCATTCTAGAAAATCCTAAAGGTCAAGTAATCAATTCGACAAAACTTAGCCACGTTCAACGGATCACCATGTTTTCAAGATGATTCTACTCTCTCATGCCATAAATCATCACATCAATACTCAAAACGGATTTTATGCACGTGATTTTATATGTCCTAAACACTATATGTAAATGCATAGTCCTAAAAACAAACTATATGATCCTAGAACATTCTATGTGCACATGCAACTAAAAAATGAAAAGAAAAAAATGCATGCAACACTACTCTAAATAGATATGGTTTGGCGTTAGACGAATCCTGTCCCAGACTTGAACTAGACACTGTCCTCGGTGTCAATTCTCATCTAGTAGAGGCAACCGATAAGAAGAGTCGAGAGAGAAGTAAATCAAAAAGGGAAAAGAATACTTAGCTCGCAATGTTCGATCGTTCACTCGCACTTAAGTCTGCTTACGTCCATCGCATAGCTAGCTTCCTTGCCTCCTCAATAGCTCATCATTAGAACTCAACCTGGTGATAAGAGACACAAACCAATATCCGATGCGAATAGAAAAAGAAAAGAAAGGAAAGAAAAACTAACCTAAGAGCTCGAGTTACCTCCCGGAAACGCTTGTTTAAGGTCGTTAGCTCGACTCGTCTTGCTCATGTAGGAGGGAGTTCAGGGGGAATGCTTCTTGGAGGAATAGTTTGAGGTGGAATGAGATTAGATGGGACAAACTCACCTGACTTGGTATAGCTTCGATCGATGTGATGTAGTTCTTCAATTACCTTATCGATCGACCGAAGATTGAGTGGTGCAAATTGGGCGTAAGGATGGAAGTCCGATGGAAGAGGTAGTGGATCTCCTTGAATATCAGTTTGGGGGACTGCTCGATCCGAGATGGGAATGGTCTCGGACGAGTAAACAACCAGTTGAACCTTATGTGATTTCACCTCGAATTTTCTCTTTTGTGAACATGGTTGATCAAACTGAACGTCTTCCTTGTGTTTCTTTATGCGTAAAGGGAATGGAACCGGTGGTGGTCTTGGCGGTGGAGGTACATATTTCGGTTCTATCTCCTCGTAGTTCGTCCTTGAATACTCATCTGCGGTCAAAAAGTTAGGTGTATAATCCAAATAAGCATTAGAACACTCACCCTTTTTTATGACCTGTGGTGGCTCTAACTCAGATTGCTCCACGTCCTTCATCGATATGCTATTAAGATACTCTTTGGTGTCCATTTCTGATCGTTTCATAAAGATTTCTTGCCACTGGGAGGCGATTTTAGAAGTTCTGTTGGACTGGGACCTACGTAGCGATTGCATATAGTTCAAGAAGTCGTTTTGTCCCTCCAAAAATCGAACAAGTAAGGAATTTATCTCAGAATCTATCTCCTACTTAGTTGCAGACGATGGAGGGGCATATGCTTCCTGGAGTGATCCTTCAAAATGATAATATGTCTCATTGCCCTGATCGTAGTGATACGAAGGTATAGACTGATAAGTCTGGAACTGATAGGATCCTTGATTCTGGTGGTAGTTGAAATCCCACTGCGAAACATTAGAAGTGTATGCATCGTAAGAGAGATCAGGATAGTCCGTCCAACCCGGATCATAAGGGTTGGCGTATGGATCATTCATAAAATAGCTCATATCCACGATTCTCTATTCATACTCTGAAAAAGGACGTGCCTGTACACACAAGAGAAAATAAAGGAGAAAGGAGACGTAGAGAAAAAAAACACAAAAGAAAAGCAAAATATATATATATATATATATATA
>NW_010965625.1:744885-747975 GCF_000463585.1 Tarenaya hassleriana
CCATCCCGAGGTGTGGATACGTGTAGAGGGCGAGGTAATCTTCCTGCCTTTCGTGATCGAACGAATTCTTCAGTTGATACAGGCCCCGGATCGATTGAGGTAAGCGTTCTAACGTTTCTACGATTTCAATAGCAGCATGGTTCTAGGATCAAATAGACATAACCGTATCGACTGAAATCATCAGTGAACGTAACGAAATACAGATAACCTCCTCTAGTTGGACAGCTCATTGGTCCGCATACATCACTATGTATCAGATCCAATAACTCTGTCGCTCTATGTTCTTTCCCCTTGAAATGATGCTTTGTCATCTTGCCCATTAAACAAGAATCGCAAGATTCAAGAGACTCAAAGTCAAATGAATCCAGAAGACCTTCAGAATGAAGCTTCTGTATGCGCTTCTTGTTTATATGGCCTAGACGACAATGCCAGAGAAAGGTCGGGTTTAAGTCGTTCGGCTTAAACCGTTTGGCACAAACGTTATAGATTGACCTGTATCTAGACGGTTCGTCATCCAAAACATAAAGGCCATTAATATGGTAACCTTTACCATAAAATAAGTCACATTTATAAATGGACAGACATTTGTACTCAATAACAAATCTAAAACCATCCGAGTCTAAGCATGAAATCGATATAATGTTCTTACTGATAGCAGGAACAAAATAACAATCATGCAACTCTAATACAAGTCCAGAAGGTAAAGTCAGATCATAAGTCCCGACGGCTAATGCAGCAACTTTTGCTCCATTCCCAACGCGGAGATCTACTTCTCCTTTTGCCAATTATCTACTTCTTCGCAACCCTTGCATATTTCCACAAATATGCGAGGCGCTTCCGGTATCTAATACCCTCGACGTAGAAGTAAACAAATTAGCCTCTATAACGAAGACACCAGAAGTCGAAGCTTCTTTAAGCTTCTTCTTCTCCTGATCTTCCAGGTAGAGTCTACAATTTCTGTTCCAATGCCCAACGGCATGACAGGAATAACACTCTTCCTTTTTGGACTTAGGCTTAGGTTCTATGACAACGCTTGTCACTTTCACTTGCCCTTGCTCTTGGAACGCTTCCTTTTGCTGGAACTCTTTCCAACAACTACCATTTCACTCTCACCATGGCTTTCAGCTCTCTTTTTGAATTGCGTAAGCGATTAGAGGACATGGACGATTCTTTGATTGTTGATCAGTAGAATGCATCATTCCAAAAAGAGAGCTGAAAGCCATGGTGAGAGTGAAATGGTAGTTGTTGGAAAGAGTTCCAGCAAAAGGAAGCGTTTCAAGAGCAAGGGCAAGTGGAAAGTGACAAGCGTTGTCATAGAACCTAAGCCTAAGTCCAAAAAGGAAGAGTGTTATTTCTGTCATGAACAAAATAGCCTCTATAACGAAGACACCAGAAGTCGAAGCTTCTTTAAGCTTCTTCTTCTCCTGATCTTCCAGGTAGAGTCTACAATTTCTGTTCCAATGCCCAACGGCATGACAGAAATAACACTCTTCCTTTTTGGACTTAGGCTTAGGTTCTATGACAACGCTTGTCACTTTCCACTTGCCCTTGCTCTTGGAACGCTTCCTTTTGCTGGAACTCTTTCCAACAACTACCATTTCACTCTTACCATGGCTTTCAGCTCTCTTTTTGGAATGATGCATTCTACTGATCAACAATCAAAGAATCGTCCATGTCCTCTAATCGCTTACGCAATTCCGAGGTCACGTTTCCAAACATCAAGCTAGACTTGTCCAGATCATCATCCACATGCTTCCAATAAGCATCAATGATCGATCTAGAAGCCATGGTTAGAGTCTTATCCTTCATAAGGATAGATCGCATCGTCAACTTCGGTACAATACCGGTTAACGCTATGTCCTACAGAAAAAGACAAAACAGAACGAAAAACACATCTACATGCAGATCTATCAATGATCTACTACCAGCTAGTCCATCATCAAACAATGACAACACAGATGCAAAGATAAGCTATATTCCCATAAAGAAAACTAACCCTACAATAATTTTCCATATGGGACTAAGATCCGTATTTCACACAAGAATAAATTGTTACACCTATCCTTATGCTATTTAGGTAGACATCTAATGTCAATCATATCCAATATGACTCTTAGATCCTTTATGAGACTATGATATCGAATATCATTGCATACTTGTCTCATCTGTACCATTAAATTTCAAGTCAAAACTTGACAACTTAACCCAAGATAAACCATATTCAAGCTGTAGGAACCACGATTTCCTACCCTGCCTCACAAAGATAATCCGGCACGCTCAGCTTTGGCATGACCCGTGTTACGGACGATCGATGCCTTGACAGACGCTCTAGTAATGGGAGGTACACACTTAGCATTACATGAATAAGGGATTTTCCGAAACCGCACCTAGATCAAGCATCTACTTTCAAGCTATGAGAACCACCATTTCTCCATCTTGCCTCACCAAGATAATACGGCACACCCAGCTTTGGCATGGCCCATGACACGTACGATCGAGGCCTTGACAAGTGCTTTACTCATAGAGCTTCTAGATCTAACCGGTTTCTGTGCAACGATTGTTCATAATCCGAATAGTCCATCCATTCGAATTATGTAATCCCAATCTCGGAGCTCCCACTCAATCAAGCATATACCATATCTTGATTAAGTTACATGCATTCATTCACTATGGACCATCCATAAGAACAAATCATGTCTATTTTGAGTTACAGTTGATCAGATTAAGCAACGGTTGCGTAATCAGACCTAGAAGACGAAAAATTTCGGAATCTGGACTTCGGACCGTCCGTTCTGAATGCAGAACGGACGGTCCAGGTTGGCAGAACGGGCGTTATTATGAGACCAGAACGGGCGTTCCACGATGGCCAGAACGGACGGTCCATGAAGCAGAACGGACGGTCCGTTCGCACTCACAGAACGGACGTTCTAGACTCATCGGTCTCACCTCAGGCCGCCATCCTTGGACCGTCCGGTCTGGCATACCCAGAACGGACGGTCTAGGGCAGGACTACGCGATCAGATCGCGTTCTCCGACGTTCTCGGCCCCGATCAGATCCGAAACTGATCCGAATTCATCTGTACACCCAAA
>NW_010965625.1:749249-749465 GCF_000463585.1 Tarenaya hassleriana
GTATTGGATACGATCACAATCATAGGTATTCGTTCGAGAACGGAATACTGGATTGACTCGCATGAGATTGTCACATGGACTAGCGTCATGACTTGAATCTCATATGACGGTTCCATGATTGGATCCTAAGACCTGAGATATCTACGGAATCCAACATGAGGAGTTGCGTGCTTTGATTACATCAAACGTCCTGCGTCACAGGAGGACTATAAAGGC
>NW_010965625.1:749570-758966 GCF_000463585.1 Tarenaya hassleriana
TTTTTGTTGGTTTAGTGCTCTATGATGTACTGATTATGAGCTTTGTTCAGATACATTCGATGTATTGATACTTTCTATGTGTTTTTATGAGAGTATTTTATTCATTACATGTTCTTGCATGCTAGATCTGTTATGAAATCCATGTATCATTATGAATGATACTTAACTCCCTAGTCTTGTGTCATTATGGGAATGATGACATAATAAGACTAGTATGATGTGTGATTGATGATCACATAGATGATCATAGGTATTGGATACGATCACTATCATAGGTATTCGTTGGAGAATGGAATACTGGATTGACCCGCATGAGATTGTCACATGGACTAGCGTCATGACTTGAATCTCATATGACGGTTCCATGATTGGATCCTAAGACCTGAGATATTTACGGAATCCAACATGAGGAGTTGCGTGCTTTGATTACGTCAAACGTCCTGCGTAACAGGAGGACTATAAAGGCGTATATCAGGTACGAAACGAATCATGTACTGGATTGTAGATAGTCAAGACGGGATTTGTACCTCTCGTAAAAGAGAGAGATATCGCTGGGCCCCTCGTGTGAGCGAGACTGTAGAAATGTGTGGCCGCACTATAGACGAACGTCGTCTATTTCAGACAGTCGAACTCAGTGAACGAGAAAGCAGTCGAATCAGATGAGGTGGCTTGTCCATGCCTTATGTTCGACATATGATATCGCGATACAAAAGGATCATCAGCCGGAATCATCTCTGGCGTTCGTAAAGATCACGAACAAACTCTATTCGAGATAGGTAGTCATAGTGTCTTGCTAGAGACCGCCTATGACTTGTATACCCGAAATAGGGATTTCAGGTTATACTGCTATGTCGAATGAGCCTACAGGGTCACACACGCAGGGAAGGACAAATGCACGAGAGAAAACGACGAAAAACCGAGACGGAAGGGGCTGGAACGGACGGACCAGAAAGTCCAGAACGGACGGTCCGCCCGAACCAGACCGGACGGTCCACGTGAGCGGAACGTCCGTTCCACGTGCTGGAACGGACGGTCCGCGTGTATCTCTGGACCGTCCGTTCCGGGCTTCAGTTTTTCCGAAATTAAACCGAATTAGGGTTAAATCACTTTATAAGAAGGAGATTAAGAACCCTAATTAGATAGAGACTTTTTAGAGCCGACTTTCAGAGAATTCTAAGAGCTTTTGGTGAGATCCAAAGAGTTCAAGGAATTCAAAGTCTCGTTTTATCAAAGTGCACAAACCGAATAGAGATTCGAGTCCTAGCAGACAAGTTCCAATCGTTGGAATCCATCCCGAGGTGTGGATACGTGTAGAGGGCGAGGTAATCTTCCTGCCTTTCGTGATCGAACGAATTCTTCAGTTGATACAGGCCCCGGATCGATTGAGGTAAGCGTTCTAACGTTTCTACGATTTCAATAGCAGCATGGTTCTAGGGTTTATTAAATTTTTGTTTTACATCCGCTGCGCAAACCCTAGAATCGATCTCTTAGGAATAGGATTCGCTCATGAGATCCCAGGAAACCCAACATCAAGCTCTAAAGTAGAGATTAACCCTCTCGAGTCTAACCTCACTATCCAGACTTTATCCTACTAATCTCTCGATTCAATAGTCTAAAACCCTGGATGCATGAACGAACGCTATCATAATCCCTAGGCAAATATTCATCTCTCAATGCAATACATGTTCTATTTATTGAATTAGTTCCAGGTTAGAATCTCATATGTCTATGTGAATTAAAACCCTAAGTTCATTCAACCAAGTGGCCAACGAGATCAAAAGCATTAAAAACAATTCAATAAACTGAATGGAATAAACAAATCCAAAAGTCTGGAAATAAAAACCAAAGATCCCTACATAGCGAGTCCCTAACCTACAGCTATGGGATTATCGCTAAACATCGAGACGTCGGGGTTCATATCAATACAACAAAACATCGTAAAATAGAAGAAATGAAGAATGTTTAGTCGATTTCCCGGCTTTGTAATCTCCGTCTTCTACTCCGATCTCTTGCCTCTTGATAATCTCCCTCTTCTTGTGTGTTTTAGGGTGTGTTTTTTGTGAAAAGTCTGAATGAATTTCGACCTAGAGGTTTTTCCCTCTTATTTCCCTTCGGTTTGGACAAAATTGGAAGTTTTCCCGAATCTGGGGGTCAAACCGATCGTTTTGGCAAAGCCAAACCGATCGGTTACACTTTCTGAGCAATTTTCCAATTTCTGCGATGCCGAACCTAAACCCGAACCGATATTGTCGTATTTCTGAGCAGTTTTGACAGGCTTCACGAATTCGCTCATAACTTCCTGCTCCGATATCGGATTTGAGTGATTGGTGTCTTGCGTAGATATCGAAGAGAGCTTTCCAATGATTTAGAGATTGTATGATTTGGACTTATAGAGTGAAAGTTATCGGACTTGCAAGATCTGACGTTTCCTAAGCTTCACGTTTTCCCTGGAAACACTCCAAATGTTCTCGTTTCGTCCGTGATGTTCCATATCCCATATTTTCCACTCCTTTTGCTCTTCTTATACATGAAAACCTGTTTAAACATCAAAGAACACAACCATGCAATATCGAAGCCAAATAAACCCTAGAATCCTACAAATATGTAAAATAGAGTGAAATACGCTAGACATCCTATATCAAAACGTCACCCAAAATACGTGTTATCAAAAACTTATAGTATGAAGAATCAATCATTGAACAATGAAACGTAGCAATCTCCACTCCAATTCATTCCCAAAATGTCGAGTAACCGAAGTACAAGTGAAAGTCTCGAAAAATGTGAAAATGTGCGAACCCCTCTCTCTAATCTGTACGGTCATTTTATAGAAATCTCGAAATATCGATGTTCGATGTCAGGAATATCGATATCGATGTTTTCCAACATTGATATTCTCTTAAAATGTGGCGATCTTGATGTATAGGTATGTCGATATCGATGTTGTGGAATGTCGATTTCTGGACTGCTTAGATCTCGAGGTATGCGAACATCGATGTCGATGTTGTGGAATACTAGATCAGAAAATCTGAAAATCTGATATCTCGAGGTGACTGGAAACATCGATATCGATATTGAGGAACGTCGATATCGATGTTATATAATGTCGATATCGATGTTTTCAACATCGAGATTCTTCCTGTTCTGCTCGAAATATGTTTCTCGTCCGTGACAAGTCCGTGACCATCCTTTTGATGACAATGATGTGGACTTATATGTGCTAGTTCATAGTTAAGCGTCATTGACATCTGGTGATTTATAAAAAAAGATGTGATATTGAAATTATTCGGTCGTAATGTTTTTTTAATATTTTGGTTTCTTATATGTATTGAACATTGATTAAACATTTTCTCACACTTCTGTCATTAAGTATATATGATATATTAAAACTTTTGTTTGACGGAATGCCACATAGGAACACGAGAAATCTTTAGATTTATTCTTAAAAAGAATAAGTATCTCGACATTAACTCATAAATTTGATTAAATCCTTTTTAGTTTTAAAATTTTGAATTCAATCTAGTTCATCAAGAAAAATCATATGCAGAGAACTCTCTTGTACCCCAAGGTGTTTATTTTTTTAGTTTTAATATATACACAACCTTTACCAAAAAAAAAAATCATGAGGAGTTGGCCCATTTTTGTTGAAACATGGAAAAGACATTCATATAATTATCGTGTATGCATGAGAGGAGCAAATATTTGTCAAGCAGCGGACAAACTCGATTTGGCGTCAATATTTGCTAAATTATTTTACCCTTAATTAATATATCAGAATGAAACTTTTCTCATGTGATTGGTACGATCTCATGCAAAAGACCAGGAAATTATACGATGGGTTTTATGTTATATGGGAAAACAAACATTTCATTTTGGACAGCACGATGCGGACAATTTTACTCGGAGCAAAGCTGAGAAAGACATCACCGAGCAGTGTACTTCTAGAGCATTGGTATTTTTTGACTGAAGACATTAGAAGGCGCTAACGTAACAGATCGAAGAAAAGAGAAGGCGAATAAGAAAATGTAATCTTACCACTTGCACATGGGATTTCCTATTTAGTTTGCTCTATTACAGTCATTATGTTGGACTGGTTTTGTATATTTTGAGAACTTCACAGCATTAATACCAAATCACATTTTACCAAAAAAAAAAATATTTCATTTTTACAAAAAAAAAAATTCATATGATATAAATTAAAATACCAAACCGGACGGTTTTTAATTCTATACCGAAATCGTTCAGAAAATATGGTTCGGTTTAACTCAGCTTATTCCTATTTCAATAGGGAAAATTATACGAGGGTCCAGTGGGCCTAGCTGGGCCGAAGAGTGGACCTCCTCGTTAACCAAAAAAACTATACGAGGGCCAAGGAATAATAAAATATTATGTCGGTAACATTTTGGAATAAATAAAAGGTTTGGGGTAAAATTCGAAATTTTCTCTTTTTATTTTTCAAAGTTTCGAAATGAGCTAGGCACTCATTTCTCTTTGGCCTCGCGACGCGTCATTTTTTGTTTGTTTTTTTTCCCCTTCAGATTCCTGAATTATTCCTCTTCGATACCAACACCGCCCGATAAAAGAAAAAAATTCCAACTTCATCTGCGCAAATCCGATTCGAAAACCCTAGATTGATCATCCATGTCCATGAAGAATGACAACACGACCCACAACAGCAGCGCCGGCGGCGAAGGCGGAGGCGGAGGCATTACTGACAGTGACAACATCGTCGACCGGACCTCCAAGATGACCGAAACTGACGGACGGTTACCGGAGAATCGGGAGAACGGCGACTCCGGCGTCTCCGGCGACCGAACTGGAAGTGGAGGGGAGGAGAGTGAGGCGGCAGCGGCGATGGCAGAGAATGGATCTAATTCGGTGGCGGAGCAGGAGCAACCTCGCCAAGCCGCCTCGGCCAGAGTTCCGTTCACTAATCTTAGCCAAATCGATGCGGACCTTGCTCTCGCTCGTACGCTTCAAGAACAGGTGATGTTCTTGCTCCGTCAATGTGTTTTGGGTTGCTCAATTTTGTTAGGGCTTTTTTTTTCGGATGGGAATTGTTGGGGTATGTTTGGTGGTTGTGATCTAGGATATGCAAAACCCGATTCGGCGTTTCCAATGGGTTTCTCTAGAATTGACGATTGGTTGTTGTTTCTTACTTGTTCTTCGGTGTTTAGGAACGGGCTTATATGATGCTGAGCATGAATAATGAAGTGAGAGATTACGGGAGCTGGCAAACTGGAAGCTACTTATCCGATGAGGATGAGTTTGATGATCCAGAGGATGATGATAGGGATATCTATGAGGATGGGGATGAGGATGACGAAGAAGATGATGAGACTGATGTGTATGTTGATGAAGATGCGTCTGATGTGCATGCGCATGAAGATGGTCAAGAAAATTACGGTGAAAACTCTGAATTCGATATGGGTGCTTATTCAGATGATGAGGCTTATGCCAGAGCCCTTCAGGAAGCTGAAGAGCGGGAAATGGCGGCTAGAATGTTCTCCCTAGCAGGCTTAAATGATCGTGAGTATTTTATATCGTTCACCATGCCGTCCTGTTCAATGGATATTTTACAATAGGATGTGGTTATACTAACTTTTAGAGGTTACAGAGGTCGAACATGCGGAGGATCAGGATCATAACCCTCAGGTAAAGTCTTTATACTTTAGACTTTTTAATCGGAAACCTTCGTTATCTTGGGCTCAATACCAGACATTCTAAGTTATGTATCTTACACGGTTCCCTCTTTCTAATGTTTTGCTACTTGGCTATGAGTATGCATTATTTTCTTGATAGTGTATTTCTACATGTTACCTTGTGTTGGTCCCGACCTTTTCTTGGACAATCTTGATTATGCATAGGAAAGTGTTTGGTTGAACTCGAGCCAATCGATCTTGTGAAAATTTGTGTGCTTACTTTTGTAGATTACTCTATGGTACATTGGTAATTGACCTTGTACTTACTGATACCGTGTTAGCATCTCAATTGGTATCTCAAACATTCTCAATCGTTTGAAATGTTACGAAGCATTAATCAGCAGTGGAAAAGAAAACGAAACATGAAACCGTGTAATCGTAGTGACAGTGATGTTGGCACTAGGTTGTGTCTTGCACAGGACCATACTTTCGAGTTACAAAAAAATATTTGTGTTCCGACTGAGGGAAAAAAACATTTGTAAATGTTCTGTAACTGGCTGCTGGCCATTGGTCATACCTATCTGCAAAGGGCTCCTTATGGTGGGAGTGTTTTGAATACAATCATTTCTGCATGGGTCTCCCAGCTAAACTCTGATCTTCGATGGAATATTTCGGTCCATTCTTTGCAAGCTGCAGTTTCTGGATAAGTTATTGCTTGTAAAAAGAAATGCTATTGTAAGAGATAAACTAATGATGCAAAAATGTAGGGTTGGTAATAATTTTGACGTTGAGGCTTTTCTGAGGCATTCAACGGGTTGCTCTGACACTTTGTATTCTTTATGTTTGCAGGATGATGCATGGGAGGAGGTTGATCCTGACGAACTTTTGTACGAGGTTAGCAAACATTCATGGTTTTTACGCCTTCTGATTCTATTTGACATTTTTTGTGAAACATTTTATATTTTAAGATGTGAATATGTAGTGCTTTGAGTGTAGGCATGTATACTTTCTTCAGGATCCATCATTCTTTTCAATATAGAAATGCAGATTCTTTAACATCCCCTGGCGTACAATTTCTGATATCCAATGTTCACAGGAGTTGCTGGCACTTGGTGAAGTAGTGGGAACCGAGAGTAGAGGGTTGTCTGCTGATGCAATAGCTTCATTGCCATCAGTGCGCTATAAAGCCGGAAGCAATGAGAATGGAAGCAATGAGTCGTAATGCTTTATTCCAGAATCTTCCACAACCAATTTTTACTTTTTGTGTGTTTTGGTTTATGAATGACTTTTGTTTGTTTCGCTGTGCAGATGTGTCATATGTCGTTTAGACTATGAGGATGGTGATGACTTGATACTGCTTTCTTGTAAACATTCTTACCATCCAGAGTGCATAAATAACTGGTTGAAGATAAACAAGGTAGTCATCATTCTTCTTTGATTTATAGCTTAAACGTTGTTGATGCAGAGATGATTATCTTGGTTGCATGCAATGTTATGGTATGTAGGATATTGAATCTCCTTTGTTCATTGAATCTGAACTTGGAGTATTACATTACTCATCTTTGGAACTCCATCTTTATAGCATGATTTATTCGTTTCAATACTGAATCATGCATGCATTTCATGGTTATGAATCGATTTTTAGTAATTAATTGCATTAGCTTCCTTCTGAAAGGCTTTGCATTGTTGCTATTAATCTGATAGATTCAGGGACGAGAAAATTTTTGTTTTTGTTCCAGTTAAAAAAACTATTAATGTTGCAAACTCATGCAGTTATCTCCCAAGAATCTTTTTAAGGGACTATATCTTAGTTTAAGCAGAAACAACAATGATCATGGTTGAATTTTAACTATGGAGGTTGGTAATTATTAAGGGTCTTTCGGTATGTAGACACTGAACTGATTGAAGGATAGTAAATTTACATTATGGAGATAAGGAAAGTAAACAAAAGCACTCAACTAAACCAAGATTTTCCAATGCTCTAGGTCTTGAATCTAACATCTGTGCACAATCCTTTTAAGTAAGCTCGATACCGAGATGAATTTTTCCATGAGGGTTTTCGGGAATGTACACGCTTGGATTGTTTGTTTACTCCTTTTGGATTCATTCATTGCCTCTCTTGCAGAAGCAGCAAATACTATTTCATTTCATATATCTGACTGACATGAACGGTCGAAACTAAAGGCTAGACGCGATATTCTTCAGGTCTGTCCCGTGTGCAGTGCGGAAGTTTCAACCTCCGGGCAAAGCTAGGGCACGAAAGAAACCGATGATTTGCTTTCTCTTGTTGAAGCAATCGAAACCGAGACGAAAAGATAAAACAAACATAAAGAAACTGTAAGCTAAAGAGTTCTTATATCTGTTTTGTTTTACTGTGCTGCCCCTGAAGAAAAAAACATTATTACATGTTGAAACTGTTTTCGTTCGTTCTTCATTTTTTTACAAAGCGGCTCTGTTGTTATGCCGTTATTTGGTTTGTTAAAGTATTAGTTTCAAGTAGTTGTTTAGATTTTGCACTCTTCATTCAAATGGGATTTTTTTTTATTCAATAGACATGTATGTATCTATCATACAAGTGTTTTCACTGAAGTAGTTCTTTCGATTTTTAGAAAAATAATATCTAAATATCTAAATTTTTATAAAAATTTTATATAAATTTCTGAACTATAAAATTTTCATATAAATATCCGAATTTTTAAAAATCTATATAAATATCTAGATTTTTTTTTTAAAATCAAATAAATATAAATTTGAAATATTTTTCAAATAAAAATAATGATGTTATTGACGGATTTTGGTTTTATTTGAGAGTTTTTTTAGAAATATAGGTATTTATGTAATGTTTTAGAAAATTTTAGGTATTTATATAAAAATTTTATAATTTAGAGATTTTTGTAAAAGTTTAGATATTTATATACAATTTTGTAGATTTTTAGTTTGTTGGTGTTGTTACTAAAATTCCGTTCTGCAAGAGATTTAAATTGAATTTGAGTTTAAATCTAAATTTCATTTGGTAACGTGGCTTGATGTTTGATGATCCTTGTGACACCAGGTTTTGGTCGGATGTAGGGTAAAACAAAAAAAACCCTAATCCCGTCGCCGCTAAGTGCCGCTCTCCCAACGTGACTTGTCACCTCTTCAATCTTAAAACCCTAATCGCCTCATCCAGTCGTCCTTAACCCTCGTTCACGTTGGCTCGTGCTCTCCCCGCAGCTCGGCTTGCCCGTGGATATGGGTAACCTGTGGCTCATATTCCCCTTACCAGACTTTATCTCAGAATTCCTGCATCCCTTACAAAATTCAACACTCGAGACTCGCGACTGATATTCTGTCTGATACTCTGCCACCTTCATCATTCATTGACGCATGGATAAATGAATCTATAGATGACCTTAATTTAAATTGACACCAAATAAGTAAACAAACATATCTGATATTCGGTCTGATCTCCAATCTATGATAGCGTATAAACTCTCATATCATAAAACCATTCCTTATTCTTCTTCGAGCCATTCTAATTTCGGTTTCTACATAAAACGTTGACGAGTAGAGTTGCACCAACGCTCGTACGCAGGCTGAAGATTCGGCCATTCCGAGGCCGAGACCGAGAAATCTTGGAGCCAGTTGCTGAGCAAGACTTCCTGGTCGAGGGAAGGCAAAGTCGAGAGTGTCTGATCTATAGCTCTCTCGACCTTAACCTTCTCGAAACCCGTGAGAACGGGAAAGGTGAGGCCGTTCCGCGCGTGGCTGAAGAGCG
>NW_010965625.1:759574-777554 GCF_000463585.1 Tarenaya hassleriana
CGGGGGGGGTGGGGCGGTTGGGGGGGTGGGTGGGGGGGGGTTGCGGGTGACCGAGTAGCCGGAACTTCACTTGTCCTGGGACTTGAGTTATGTCTCTTGCTAGGTCCACGACCAGAAGTGCTGCCACATAGAACATGTCCGAGTCGTATAAACATTTTTGTTATGCATGGCAATGTTGTTTCAGTTCCGTCACAAAAGCTTGAAAGTTTTAACCCTAGAAAGACTTGCTTGACCTATGTATCCATTCGACCATTACAATTTCTCCAACGATCTGAATCCAATTACCAGAATCGGAATCACAAAATTGCGATCTAAATGATCCCCTTTTAAGAACATGGTAAGTTCTTTATCTATATTTTCATATAGACATTTTAATTTAAATGGAGCATCAATATGCTATTTCATTTGTTACTTTTCTTGCCTTCATCGGTTTTCGCTTGGAATCGATTCACTGAGAGAATGCTAATAACGAGGGAGGGATAGAGAAGACATGCCTGAAATCTTAACCAAGAGGCCTTGAACCCTAGGAGTTGCCGTGAGAGACAAGGAAGCCAAACCAGAGGCATAACTCCATCTCAACATCCCCTCCTCCACCGCACCGTAAACCATCATCTTCTCCGTCACCCACAAAAGCTCCTCCGCTAACTTCTCAGCCGCCACATCAGCCTCATTCTCACAAAACCCTAAACCCTCTCCCCCGACCCCATCCCTCCTCTTTCTTGACGAAGAAGTAAGCCAATTTCCCGTCATATCGGCCAGCGACATGACTGTGCTGACGCACGTGCGAATCCCTCTCACGTAGGACGCGACGTAGCCTCCGAGCGGGAGGACACTGACCGCACGGAGCGGCCACGAGAAGGGCTCGTCGGCCTGAGAGCGGTCGAGGCAGGCTTGTAGACGGGCCGAGGTACGGGCGAAAGAGGAAGCGAGAGCCCTCCGATTGACGTTGAGGAGTGCCACGTGGTGGCTTCTGGCATTCTCTTCCATGATCTTCTCCGCCATTGCCATGGCAAACTGGTATTTTCCTGAGGTTGCTGGGATCTCGTTCATTAGCCCTAGTACCTATACAGGCACAACATATAATAAGAATGGAAAAAATTATAACAATATATACAAAAACGATATTTGGAGAAACAGCACATAATCTATACTTTGTGAATATGTACGCGAGAAATCATTAAAAATAAATTTATATATAAATATATATATATATGAACATACGCACACATGGTGATATGCACGTTAATTATATATTAATTACATGTTTATACATGTAATTGTAAGCTCTTGAGTCTTGATCTTGAATAATGACATAAAGAACAATGATTATTATTATTTTGTCTTGTTCTTTTTGATGTGGCACTTCCAATATATTAGTGACAACATGCATGTCGTCCACGTGGCAGATACCCAATCTTCTCCATCCACGTTATACATTTCGTGGGAACTCCTCCGATTAGTAACCTCATAATTTTGTGAAAAAAGATTTATAAAATTCATATGACATGAAACGAAACCTTATCCTTAAACGTAACCGTTGATAATAATTTATAATTTAATATTTTTAAGAGAATATTAGATCCTTAACCATATAGTTAGACAAAGAAACTGACCAATATTAACGTATTTGGCAGAATTAGAGAACAGAACAAACCATATAAGTTATATAACCATATAGAAAATTCAGACCAGAGAATCTAGAAAGTGAAATAATTAAATACAGAAAAGAATTAACTTTAAAAACGAATAAAGCTTAAATAATTAAGAGTAATTAAAGTTACTTACATGAGAAAGCGCTCGCTCAAGCGACCTAACGTAAGGCTCGTCAACGCCGTCACCGTCAATCACCAAATCCAAATCCGATGACGACCCCGGTAACGTCACTAACGCCGTCGACGTTGACGCCAAACCGAAACCCGAGAACTCCGTCAAGGCTAACGGCGAAGACGGATGGTAAAACGACGCGGTTTTGTCCATAATAAGATCCATAGTAGAAGAAGAAGAAGAAGAAGAAGTTAGAGAGAGGGGCAAATGGTCCATCAAAACCCTAAGCACCCAAACGGTGAGCCACGTCATCATCATGGCCATGAACCTGAGGTGGTCGGAAGCCGACCAGCGTTCCGATGTCTCGGGTCTGGACGTTGAAGCGACAGAGACGAGCGTTCGAGCCGCCGCGTTCACGGTGGTCATAAAGACGGAGTTGAGAAGGCTCGTCGTTGGACGGTTGTTTCGGTACGTGTACTGTAAGTATTGAAGCTCTTTCGACATATTGTTCTATCGAAAAATATCGATGGCGCGTGTGTATGCGTGTTGTTGTAATGCGGGCGAAGAGTGTGTGTGTGTATAAAGGTGGAGAGTTTTGTCGGGTTTTGGGGGGTTTCTTCTATGTGAAGTATACGACGCATTTCACCGCCTGTGTGTGTTGTCCTTGTGTATGAGTTTTTGTTATCTTTTCTGCGTTAAAATTAGGGTGGACATATTAGCGGTGAACGTTTCCGATTAGCTTCGGAATCTTAATAGTTTGGTTTGAGAACGATTTATTCGATATTCTAAAATTTATACTAAATTAGTATCATACATTATTCGATTTTTTCTGATTTTGGTACGGTTCAATTTTATTTTTTATTAAAATATTTTAGATTTTTTTAAAAAATTTTAGTTTTTCAGAAATTTGGTTTGATTTTGAACTTTTTTATAAAAAAATAAACCGTTCAAAAATTTTAAATGATACTATTAAAAAAATATCGAAATTTTCGATTGGTAACCAAAACGCTCATAGTAGAGTATATGGTTCTATTTGAAAATCGAACCCTAATTTTATTGGATAGGATTTTTTAAAATGTTTCATTGGAGAAAAAAATTCTAATAGAAAATTACAAACTCGATAATTGTTTCAAATATTTTCTTTTTACTAATTGTTTTTAAATTTACGAAAAAAAAAACTAAAATATATAGAAGGAAAGCATTTGCAGTTATAGGGCTCATGTGTATTTCATAATGTTGAAAATTGTGGGCCCATTGTCTCAGGTTCAAACCCAATTTGACCTAATCCCTAGTCACATCATGTCCGAGAACATTTCCCGTAACCATAAGCTTATTACCTCTCTGGCGATTCTCATCTCAAACCCTAGTGTCATCATTTCGCTGCAGGCGGACATAAAATCCTCCGTCATGACACAAAATCCTGCAAAGATCATCAGCAAGTTCCTAACGTTTCGAACTTTTGTACATTTTCTCGGCAGCCAAACACAATACCAAGGGGAAAAACGAACCTAAACCCTAAAATGCCCTTGTTTACTTCCATCACTGCTCCTTTTTCTTCACATACTCGGGGGCCGTACACATGCTCGTCTCCTTCCTTATCGGAGTGCTTGTCGGATTTCTCCCGATCATGGCATGAACACATCCTCCGAATCCGTATTCGAATCAAATTGACGAATCAAATTACCAAAATGCTCTTAAAATGTTAGATCGACTTCAGTTCGCATATCTTTACCTTTTTTATATGATCAAATTATGTTTCTCTTCTCACCCGACAGTTTCCCGCAAAAAAAAATCACCAGATTCCGCCGACGAAATCACTCCAAATCTTAGGAGTTGTGTCAAAATCTATATAGATTTTAGAATTAGATAAATTATCACCACACAACCCAATATTTATTTTGGGTTTGATTCATCACAATGTCTCACATTCCATATACATCAATAAACCCGGTATTGTGTAAATATATACGAATCATATAGGTTATCCGGTTAACGGTGAGTGACATGATTTTTCTAAAACTGGTCACGCCGTACAAAATTTAACTTTCGAAGACGTAAGTATTGTGAATCTTATTTTGTACAAACCTAATAGACAGATGAAAGATTTATTACAAGTTTGATGGTAAATGAGAGGTGAATAATAAGAGAGAATTTGAATGTAATGGAAAAAATAAAAGATAGAGAGGAGGAAGTGATATTTTTTTGGTTCGCCAACTCAATTGAAAACACGAACTTCTTGTTGAAAAGTTATGTCGTGAAATAGAAGTGGAGAAAGATAAAATCGATCTGAAGTTAAGCTATTTAACAACTTAACCGGATAGAGATAAATAACTGAATTGAAACCTAAAAACAAAGAGAGTTTTACGCGTTCCCTATTCACAATCGAAACCTTATGAGACTTTTTTTTTTTGATAATCCGAAAGTTCACCGGCCCATTTGAATGCCCCTCCCCACGCTTAGGTTTGAACCTCATGTTTTGCATGTTATCTTACCACTAGACCACCCAACCCAAGCTTGGGTAACGTTATGAGACTTACAACCCAGGTACCGACCAAAACAAGAACTTGAGCATTGGCCAAGACTTGCTTTGGATTCATGAAAATGAAATACACCATATCCGATCAAAACGAAGAATACGGTACACTCAGACGACGACTCACAGGCGTGTGTGGTGGTGGAGAAGAAGGCAGAGATAGTTTTAGGATAAGGTTTGGGGGTTAAGTGGTGTACTCAGCATTGATCTTGACGTAGTCGTAGCTGAGGTCGCATCCCCACGCTTTCCCTCTCCCCAGTCCTCCTCCTGTTCATCAAATCCAATTGTTCATAAAATAGATACATATACGTGTTTTGCTCAGTTATTGAGAGGAAACTCACCCACTCTTATATCGATTTCCACTGTCCCGTGAACTTCTCCTGCCTTTTTCAGGTACTTACTCGCTCCCAACCTACGTTTTATTAGCACGTTTAACGTAAATTAAAACTCGAAATCCGAATCCCGAGACCCCAAGACATTCGGGTCAAGTCGGAGATGTTGCGAGACAAACCTGTCGAAAGGAAGTGGCTGGCCACACTCCATGAGCAAGATGTCTCCGAGCGATATCCTGAGACTATCCATCTCGAAAGAAACCCCGGCATAGCCTGCAGCCGCGGCTATACGTCCCCAGTTCGGGTCTCTGCCATATACCGCTGCCTGTCACCATCAACGATAATGTACTAGTTTAGTAAGGAAGGTACTCTCCTTGCAAGAAGCGGTTTTTTATTTTTATCCGAATTTTTTCATACCTTAACAAGTGAAGAGGAGGCTACCGAGCGTGCAATCTTGGCTGCTTCTGCTTCGGTTTCTGTCCCAGTTACCGTAACCTGAAATTTTCTCAAGTTTTGTATAACGTTTTTTCTGTTTCGGGTAAGAACAAAAAAATTGTTTCGGTGGAAGAAGATACAAACCTCAATGAGACATGTAGCTCCTTCTCCATCCCAAGCTATTGATTTGGCAAGTCCTTGCATTACCTGAATCATATGATTCAACATCTCAGAATAAACATTCGACTCTGAAAAAAAAGGGAAGACGGCAAAGAAAATCATACCGAATCAAGGCATGCTTGAAGCTGCAATGCCTCGGGACAGTTGAGAGAAGATATGGCGGGTGATCCCGAGAGCCCACTTGCCAAAGCAATGACGGTATCGTTCGTACTGGTGTCCCCATCTACCTGTGAGAAAACCCCATCGATCATCATCAGCCATGAAACTGAATCCTCACATTGGGAAAAAGGTGACAAAAAATCGGATATTCCGACAAAAAAAACAATGTCTCGAATGCAACATACAGTTATCTGGTTGAAACTCCGGTTTACTGCGACCTTAACCATCTTTCTCCAGACATCACTTTCGACAAGAGCATCTGTCGTGACAACCTGGGAAAGAATTTTCAAGTTTGCCGATCTTTGTAACATCAGACAGACACAATTTGTCTCGGTGTTTATTCTGTTGTTAACAATTAGAATTAGAACTGATAAAGGACATACACCTAACATAGTTGCCATATTCGGATGGATCATACCCGAGCCTTTTGCTATACCCCCAACTCGTATCGGTGTCCCTCCAACCTGAACAACACCAATCTCATGCTTTATGTTCTTCGTGAAATTAGGGTTTACGAATCATGAAGCGGAAACTTTGGTTTCCACATTTTTTTTTAACCTGAGACTCAATTGCCACGCTCTTGCTCACGAGATCAGTTGTAGTGATGGCTACAGCAGCAGCATCTCCCCTAAAAGAGTCCAGTGATTAACAAACAAAAATGGCTGATTCTTACCAAACAAGGACAATGTAAGAAAGACAAGGACAAGACATTACCCATTGACGGAATCTGACAACATGTTAACTAGTGTTGGTAGTGCTTGCAGAAGAGCACCCTGTAAAACATGAACAAGATGGTAGTGGATTCAGGGTAACTGTTACACTCACAGGTAAAGAACAAGATACTTATTCGTTGTTATTCCTCGTCGAAAAACTGCACCTTTTTAATCCTTTGGCCAATTACACCAGTCGACTCAATCAATACTTCCTCTGGCTTCAGTTTAAGCAACTGTCATAACGAAGAGAGTAAGTGATGCTGAAAAGGCATAAGCTTTGTGAGATATACCGAGTTTGAAAGAAATAATCAACTTTGTAAGGACATACCCTTGCAAGAGTAACAACAGAATCCAACACATCTTGGTAACCGGCATCACCCTGAAGAGCAAACCTTTCAGATATCAAACTAAGAGCAATACCTCACTATCTCTCTTATCGTAAAGAATCATATACTTGAGATGAGAATTTTAATTAATGCCCACAAAAACATAAAAAAACGAAAAGCGAACATTCTCCTTTTTTTCCCCTAAATATATGGCCATTTACAATGAAAAGATATCTCACCGTAGCTGCATTGGCCTGACCGGCATTTATCAGCACAGCACGTACCTGAAAACTTCATAACCGGACAATTCAAAAAGTCGAAGCACAAAATACATAAGAGCATGAATCAAAAGCAATCAAACCTCAGCCGGTCCGGGAGATGATTAGGGGAAGAAGTAGAGAGAGTACCGTTTTCGACATCTCTAACATCTTTTTGCAGTAAACAACAGGAGCAGCTGCAACCACATTTGTAGTAAATGCCCCTGGAAAAAAATTTACAACCAAATCAATAACAACAGTATCAAGATAATCTCAATGTGGAAAAAAAATCATTTCGAGATAAATGATCACTTGTACATTAGAGGACCGAACCTGCAGCAGTGGCATCAACATCACAAGTTATGAGTGCAAGATCAGGCTTCTTTCCCGAGACTCGTAACCCGGCATACATTCCTGAAGCCTTAAAGCCTTTAGCAGCAGTCACTCCACCAGGTATCTAACAAGATTCAAAGCCCTCAAAACCTCAAAAGTCATATGAGGATCATTGTACACATCATTTCTAGTGATTACTGTTCTTGCTAGTTATTACAGAACCAAAAATAGATGCAGGCCACAGTGACAAAACCTGCTTCCATGGTCCTTCAGGAAGGGAAATTGGAGCAGCTGGTATAGTACTGGACGTGTCCTCAACAGTAGTCGCCATGGTGAATACTTTAATCTCTCTCCGCGATGACACAAAAGCCTGCAAAGATCATCAAAAAACATCGAGCTTTGTACATTTTCTCGGCAACCAAACACAAGGCTGAGGAGGAAAACTAAGGAAACATGAGTCAAAAGAAGAAAAAAAAGCAGAATCCAGCTTCCTAAGAGGATCATGCTGAAAAACTAGATTAAAGAATAAATGCCTCAATTGAAAGGACAGGCTTATGGATTCTCTCTCTTAACCAAATAACACAGGAACGACAAGAGAAAGCGCTTTGGACTTAATCAGTCCGAAGAAATGCAGGTAAGAAACTTTCTGAGAAACCCCAAGAGGAAAACCTTTGGCGGGAAGAACCGTGGAAGCTCGAGGGAGACAAGGTGAGGATGATGAGCGAAGGAAAGCATCTGTGGAGATGTCGGCGAATCCGAACCAGAAAACAGTGGGGAGTGGACGGAAGCGTGTTTTTTGTTCTGTAAGATCAAACCTGCAACACAATGATTAACCCTTTTTCTCAAAATTTTAAAACGAAAATACCATTAAAAAACCTGTAGTTTTTCAATCAATCCAGCTACTAATGAGGCTGCAATCAGGTAATCAAAATACAAAAAAAAAAAGAATCTTCGCCCACAAACCTGAATCAAACACCCATTCACAGCTCAATTTCGTCATTAGCATTAATGGGGAATATATCCATGCTTAAGAACAGCTAAATCAAACTACAAAAAGATGGTTGAAAAACATATGAAAAGATAAAAAGATGAATCGACAACAGCAAGCTTTTCTGGTCGGCTATTAGGACTGTAAATCGAGGCACTATTTCAACTCCAAACAACATAAAGAATAGGAAGAATCGCCTCATATAACAAGGAAACACCCTGTCACAGAGAACACAAGCGAGAGAGAGGGGGCTCGGCACTTACAGAAAACCACCACGTACGGCCCAGATGACGGCACAGGCGGAGGAGTAGATTCAGAAGAAGCAGGAGGCTGAAGACGACGCAGGAAATGTTGAGTGAAAGGAGGTTGGCAAAACCCTAAATTTTTTAAATTTAATTTTGGTTTATCCAGTTAACAGAAATTAATCGGTTATTTAATCCAACCGAACCGATGTTATCTAGAGGTGACATTTCGTTATTCCATTCAGATTCGGTTTTAGAATGATTCGTTTGATATTTTCGATTTTACAAAAATAGATATCAACCAATTATTATATTATATTCGATTCATCTATTTTTTATTAAAAAAATTTGTTCTTGTCACAATATTGAATATATTACACATCATAAAGGCCAAAAGAATTGGAGAAAATGTTAAGAATGATAAAATTATATGATATAATGTAATTTGAACTTTTAGGTTTTGATAGTATATTATCTATTTTAATTGATAAATATTTAATAAAAATCGAAAGGGAAGTTATCTATTAAAAAATAGAATCCTATCTATCTTTATCCGAGTAGAATTAAGATTTTCAAGGTCTAAAAGAAATATTAGTCATTTTATCTATTAAAATAGAAAATAAAAACAAAAATAAAAAATTCTAGCAATTTTATTTTTGAGAATTACTCAATGAACTAAAAATCTATTATTTTTTTTATCATCCGAAAGTTTATCGTACTTCTAACCCGACTATATCTCCCGGAAAAGCGGAGAAACCCATGTGAATGGACATCTCCAAATAAGAATTCGAATCCGGATTGAAAAGAAGCTTTACTCTCTTCTTTACCATTAAGCCGTCCAAATTTGGATAACTAAAATTCTAAAAATCTATTTTATATCATACTAAAGAAAAATCCATAAGCTATATATAAAATCAGATCAAGTAAATATTATGTAATGTCTTTTGCATGTAAATTTTTTTATGTATCCGCGGTTTGTCTAAACATTTTTATAAAAATAAATGTCAAACAAATAAGTTCAAACTTCAAGGTGAAGAGAAGAGTTTAATTCTAATCACATAGTTTACTTCCGACCTCAAAATTAGTTTGGTCTCGTATCAAAATATGGATTACCAGAAAAAAATGTTCAAGCGAGAATTTACTTGAGCTGAGTAGAAATTGACGAGCTGGCGAGTCGCGAGCGCTTAAATAGGCGACCTTTATTTAAGGGCATTTAGGTCATCTGAACTCTGAAGGGAAAAGTTCACAAGAGGTCGTTGAAGATTATATGTTATATAGGAACATATTTAAGTACCCGCGGAATTTATTTATTTTTGGTCGAGTTATCTCCTAGTCTAGTTTAAGAAATTGGGTTTATTTTTGTGACATCTCGGTTAGAAATAGTTTTAGGATAAATGACATTTTTGAAAAATATTTTTCAAAAAGCATGTGAATACAATTTTAACGCGTTCGCAGTAGATTACAATTTTTTTTTTTGTGAAACCAAAATCTGGGTATATTTCTCAATGATTAGTGGATTATGGTTTGTAGTCGCCATTCTTATGCATTATTGCTCATCCCCTTTTCACAAATTTCTCGTTCATTTTGCAAGAGAGAAATCCGAAATTTCTATTGAATGGATTAAACTCACAACCACCGCATCTCACTAGGAGTGTCAATTTGGACCCGAGGTCCGAAGTCCGGTCAGGCCCAACTCGAAAAATAGCGGGATTCAGGCCAAAGTTTCTTGGTCCGAAAAAATCGGATTTTCGGACCGAGCTCAATCGGGTTTCGAACTCGAGTTGGACCGGTCCGAAAATTTTAAAAAAGAAAAAAATAATATTTACAAAGGGAGATCCGTGGACCGGCCCAATCCAGCCCGACCCGATCCGAACCCGGAATACATAGAGTCGGGTTTCGAACTTAATTATATAGGTCTGAAAAAATCGGGCCGGTCTGAACCCGAACCCGAAACTGAATACGGGCTCGGAATTAACGCTACATCTCACAGTTAACGCTATTAATTGATTTTTGAATTTTTTGTAACGCGACTTGCCATGCCTGTAAATGTAACGCAAAATTCTTGGTAATACAATCACATTTCATAAAAAAAAAAGGTTTAAATGACAACGGCATTTACGTCGCCAACAATGAACATGGTCCAAACGGACCGCAATGGGCAGATTACTATTTTTAATAACAAGTGACAATGAAATCTGACACATAATTCTTATTTTATCGGCAAGTTGACTTTTAGTAATTTAGTTCTTAGATTTTCAGAAATTGAAAAAAGAGATCATTAATTACGTGTGAATGTGGAGAGAGCGTCTTTCACGGGCCACAAAGGCATAGTGAGTGTGTGAGTCAAATTTGTACTCTTTGAAATATATATATATATAAATCCAATACTCAGTAGAGATGCGTCTGTCACATAATTTTGTCGATAAGGATGTTAAAAAGAACGCCGTATTTGGCTGGTTGTCATATATAAAATTAAATACTATTGGCCAAGTTTATAAAATTATATACAGTAATTGATTATGTTTCAGTTTAGATATATTAGATCAAATTAAATAAATAATATATAATTATTTGAATTGAATATGATTTGAAAAATTATGTATGTATTTTAAAATTAAATTAATTGAATGATAATATAAAAGTAATAAAATTAAAATACATGTAACATTTTAAAAGAAACATATGTAATGACAGTTATATGTGAATCAAAACAAAGACTCTAAAATAAAATAAAAAAAATTCGAATGAATGTAATTTGATAAAAATAAAATAAAATTTGATTTTAAAAAATAACAAAAAATAAATTTTGAAATAAAAAAAAAAGGTAGTTAAAAAAATCACGTTAAAGAAAACAATCTTATCTTCTAATCCAATTCAATACCCTCGGATTTCTTTTTTTCTTCTGATAATTTTTTTTCGCTTTTATCCCTAATTTGGTATTTATCAGTTAAGATCGTGGATATATAATATGGATTGTCAATGTGAAACATTTCACAGCCAATAAAAGCCGAAAATAAATTTTTTAGTCGATAATTTTTTTTATTTAGGATTAAGAAAAAAAAAATAGAGATAAGATGATCCTGATGACTAGGTGTTTGGCTCACAGAGAAGAAACAGCTGTTCCTTTTTTTTCCTGTCGAAAGACTTTTTTTTTTTGCCTGAAAGTCAGCCAACACACACTTCAAATTTAGAAAATTCAACCACTCTTTTTCCAACCCTATAAAATTGGGATCTCATCGTATTTTCCAAAAAATCAAAAACCCTTTTCGTTTTCTGACACTATCGAGCTCGAACCAAGAACCCAAATCACAGAGATTTGTGTTTTTTTTCCTTACACTGCCTTTTTTTTTTGAAGTATCTTGAAAAGAAAAGAGGCAAAACCCTAGATCTATAATTTTTTTTAATTGTGTTTATATTTTTGAGGATCCAAGATCCGAGAGAGATGGCAGGGGGAGCATTTGTAAGCCAAGGTCCGGTCCGAAACTACAATTACAGATTGACGCCGAAAGTGTTCATAACATGTTTCGTTGGCGCATTTGGTGGTCTGATCTTCGGGTACGACCTTGGGATCTCAGGTCAGTGATCTGCTGTTTCGAATTTAGATTCAGTTTCAGTTTCAGTTTCGGTTTGGTTATTGTTAAATTCGTTTTTCGTTTTTCAGCTTCCAAAAAAAAAACTATATCAATTTCATTTTTTCTTAATTAGATTTGGTGATGTTTATGCTGTCTTCGATTTTTATTGATTAAAAAAATTTCACTTATCGCTTATTTTTATATTAGATTTGGATGTAATTTAGATTTTTTTTTTTTGGAATTTGGATCTGTTTAATGGCATAACTTGCTGAAATTCAGGATTATGTGTTTTTTTTTGGGATAATTTCTTTTTTTATGTTATCGGTGAAATGCTGACATGGGTTTGCTAAAAATTTGATTTGCAATTATCTTGAAATTATTACTCCCTCGGTTTAAGTTTTCCAAAATGCCTTTTTTTTTATTAGTTTATTTTTTCAATACTATTAACTTTTTCTTTTCTTACTAGTTACTAGTGATGAAATAAGGGGTAAACTTGAAAAAATATAGAAAATTATATAGAAAATCTAAAAACGTCGTTTGTTTTAAAACAAAAATATTATTCTAAAACATCATGTTGAAATTAAACATTAAACGGAGCGAGGACTATCATGTGGAATTTGGACTGATTTAATGTATTAATTTTCTGAAATTCATTGGAACTTGTAATTTCCTCCATTGAATTTTCTCAGTCGATTTTTTTTTTGTCTGAATATAATATCTGATTGCGTTTGTACACCAAACATTTTCAATAGGCAACATGTGTGAGGGTTTTATGAATATTATTGGAAATTATAGCAGGTATGGACATTAAGGATTCTAATTCGTTTATTTTTTTTTTTTGTTTTAAAAAACATTATATCCCTTTTATGCCGGGGTTGACTTCGATTTTGAGTTACATTCAAATTTGATTTTTATTTTTAAAAAATATTATTTTAGTTTTTTCTTCAAATATTTTCGTCTTTAATTTGAATTAAAACCCCGTATCCAATTATTCGGTCGGATTTTTATGGTTTCTTGCAGGAGGGGTAACCTCGATGGAACCCTTCTTGAAGGAGTTTTTCCCTTCTGTCTACCACAAGATGAAAAACGCGCACGAGAATGAGTACTGCCGGTTTGACAGCGAGCTCCTAACGCTCTTCACGTCGTCCCTGTACCTCGCGGCTTTGGTCTCGTCCTTCTTCGCTTCGACCGTAACCAGGGTTTTCGGTCGGAAATGGTCCATGTTCCTCGGAGGTTTCATCTTCTTTGTCGGCTCTGCCTTCAACGGCTTCGCCAAGAACATCGCCATGCTTCTCATCGGTCGCATTCTCCTAGGCTTCGGCGTCGGATTCGCCAATCAGGTAATTGAAAAACGTCGTCTTTGTTTAAGCTTATTATAACTCGCATGATCTCATGTTTATTTCGTGTGGCACAGTCTGTACCGGTTTATCTCTCGGAAATGGCACCTGCTAATCTCAGAGGAGCTTTCAACATCGGATTTCAAGTCGCGATTATCTTCGGGATCGTGGTCGCTACCATCATCAATTACTTCACAGCTCAGATCAAAGGAGGGTACGGATGGCGGATTTCTCTCGGCCTCGCTTGTGTGCCTTCGATCATGATCATGGTAGGTGCTCTCGTTCTTCCCGACACGCCCAACTCGCTCATCGAGAGAGGCCATACCGAGCAGGCGAAGGAAATGCTCCGACAGATCCGAGGCACTGAACACGTGGACGAGGAGTTCCTAGATCTTATCGAGGCGAGCGAGGCGGCGAAACAAGTGAAACACCCTTGGAGAAACATCATGCTTCCTCGATACCGACCTCAACTCATCATCACTTTCTTCATCCCCTTCTTCCAGCAGCTGACCGGAATCAACGTGATCACGTTCTACGCTCCCGTCTTGTTCCAGACACTCGGGTTCGGTAGCAAAGCCGCTCTCCTGTCCGCCATGGTCACGGGAATTATCGAGCTCTTGTGCACCTTTGTCTCGGTCTTCACAGTAGATAGGTATGGACGGAGAGTGTTGTTCCTTCAGGGCGGTATCCAGATGCTTATCACTCAGGTAATACAACCGCAAACGACATTCTAATCCGAACCCATTTCACGTCTTACACGAATCTAACACCCTCTTCTCGAAAACACGATTCACAGATCGCCATTGGAGTCATGATCGGTCTGAAGTTTGGAGTTGCGGGAACAGGAAACATCTCGAAATCGGACGCTAATTTGGTAGTGGCACTGATATGCATATACGTTGCGGGATTCGCCTGGTCGTGGGGACCTCTCGGATGGCTCGTTCCGAGCGAGATAAGCCCTCTGGAGATCAGATCGGCGGGGCCGTGGCTCAGCTCTTCCTGACGATGCTTTGCCATCTGAAATTCGGGCTCTTCTTCTTCTTCGCGATCTTCGT
Organism: Tarenaya hassleriana; assembly: GCF_000463585.1. Taxonomy (NCBI): domain Eukaryota; kingdom Viridiplantae; phylum Streptophyta; class Magnoliopsida; order Brassicales; family Cleomaceae; genus Tarenaya; species Tarenaya hassleriana. The sequence continues at coordinate 773,801 of NW_010965625.1, forward strand.
CCTCGCGATGACGATCTTCATGTACTTCCTCTTGCCCGAGACGAAGAACGTGCCGATCGAAGAGATGAACAGGGTCTGGAAAGCCCACTGGTTCTGGGGGAGGTTCATCCCTGACGACGCGGTCGGTGTCGCGTCCGCAGAGTTGCAGGAAAAGGCGGTGTGAATGATGCGGATTGTTCCTTCCTTCTATGCATATAAACCCTTCTTCTTCTTCTTCATGTTTGTTATTCCTCGTTAGAATTTATATATAATCAATATGTCATATAAATTTATTTCTTTTTCCGATTTTAATATTAATCTTGATATACTTTTTATTAGAGATCGTCGTTCGACTTATAATCCGTAACGGTTATTTGTTTAAAAAAAAATCAAAACGAAATGGTTTATCATTTGGATCAGTTATCCACGGTCTGATCAGCTAAAAAACTATAACTAGAGATGACCATTTCGCTTATTAAACGAATAACCGAGTTGAATCGAATACGATAATATATAATTGTAATAGAAAGATGGGCCATCTATCCATAAAGTAGGGGACACATGCCCCACTTTGTTTATAAAAAATGTTTAATTTATTAAGAAATTTAATAAAATTTTAACTAAAATTGTTGGATGCTCCCGTCATTTAAAATTAAATTTACTCTCTTAAAAACCCCCAATTACAATATATTCTCGATCCGCCACTTATCGAACCGAACTCGACATAAAAACTGAACGGTTATGATTTTTTAAATCCGAAAAAATCGAAGCTGAATCGAACCGAACTGATTTTTTAAACCGAAAAAACCAAAAATTTCTTTGAAAAATGAGTTTTTATAGCAAAAAAACGGAATCCAAACAATAAAATAATCGAACCGAATTTTATATAAAAACCGAATGGTTATAGTTTTTCTATAATCGAAATAACCGAATCCGAATATAACCGAACCAAACCCGAACCAAAATCCGAAATGGTCACCTCTAACTAAAACCGAATATTAACCGAACAAATATTCAGTTTAATTCGGTTATAAACATATAACCATAAAATTGTAACCGGAAATTTTCCGAATTGAAATCCAAACAGAATTTGTGTTTGTAGGTGTTAAAATTTTTATTTTATATAGATTAAAACCAAACCAAACAAAATGATATATTGAATGACCAAATAGTTAACCTTATCCGGTTAATAACCGAATCAAACCATACTGAAATTATTTCACTTCCAGAACCCATTGGTTATTTAAACAATAATTGGTTATTTAAACAATAATCGAACCGAACCAAAATGCTATAGTCGGGTTTCGTTTTTCATTTATTAATGTGTTTGTTTCTCTGCATATAGCTTCTTCTTTATGTTCATTTGTTTTAGGGAAAATGATATTTTTCTATACATATTTTTTAAATATGATATTTTCATACATAAATTTTTAATTTGACAATAAACTATATCATAATTTTAAAAAATACCAAATGTCTATACAAAATATTAAAATCATTACTAATTTCCATCACAACTAGAAACGACGTTAAATATTAATGAGTTCTGTTTAAAATTCTGCTGATATAGTTATCCACTTCATTTTATTTTGCCATGTCACAAATACACATAAGAAATAATATTATCATCTAAAAAGAAAGATTGAGTAAAAAAAATCATAACCCACATGGATTTGGAGATTTTCGACATGACACATCTCTTCCTCCTTTCCTTTCTCGTTGGGTTTGCCGAACCAATTAACTTCAGATGTATTTTAGAACGACTCTGGCTTTTTTTTTGTGCGGAAGCTTACCGAGTCTCAAATGTGAGACGACAGAATCAAACGAGAGAAAATAAAAGACATCAAGATTTAACGTGGTTCGACAGAATACCTACATCCACGGCGAGGAAGAATACAAACTCCAATATATCGGTGAACAAATGTGAAAATACAATTCACTCTACCTCACTCCCAAAATTCCAAAGAAACACTCTTTCTTCTAAGTATTGTTTTGCTTGGTGATGTCTTCTACGGATGAATGATTGCCTATTTATAGACAAATGCTTGAGGGAAACTTGTGGTCGAAACCGAAGAACACCTAACATCTCCATTTGATTGTCATTCATTATTGGAAACACATTCAGACTCCACTAACAATCTCCACATTGGCTCCAATATCACCATCTGCAAAAAAACAAACGAGAAAGGATGTCTCCAACTGTGCCTCATGGCACTCAAATGCCCGAAGGTGTTCAAATGCGCAGGATGTTGACCAAGTTCAAACAATGATTGAACTTGATCGCAATGATCACTTTGGTCAGCATATCTGCGGAATTATCAAGAGTCTTCACCTTCTTGAGATGTATAGTTCTTTCTTCGATAATCTCCCGCACAAAGTGAAAGCGAACATCTATATGCTTCGTCCGTGCATGGTAGACTTGATTCTTGGCCAACTGGATAGCACTCTGACTATCGCAGTATACAAAAATGTTTTTCTGTCCAACTCCAAGTTCACTAAGTAAACCACACAATCAAATAGCTTCCTTCACAGCCTCTCTAACTGACATATAGTCTACCTCTGTTGTAGACAAAGCCACCGTAGACTATAAGATAGACTTCCAACTCATTGGAGCTTTCGCTAGTGTAAACACATATCCAGTTGTTGATCGACGGTTATCCAAATCACCAGCGTAGTTGGAATCAACATATCCAATCGCATAGTGACTAAGTGATCCATCCTGCTGAAAAACCAGTCCAATGTCTCAGAATCTATTTCACTGCCTGCCAATGTCCTCTTCCAGGATTGTGCATATATCTGCTCACCACTCCAACGACATGTGAAATATTGGGTCTGCTATACACCATCGCATACATCAAGCTACTAATCGCATTTACTTATGGTACCTTCACCATGTACTCATGTTCCTAATTTGTGGTAGGAGATAATACCGAACTGAGCTTGAAATGAGGGGCAAGCGGTGTACTCACAGGTTTTGACTTGTCATCTAAGCCAAAACATTGAAGTACTTTCTTCAAATATTGTCTCTATGACAAACAAAGCTTCCCCATCTTTCTGTCTCTACTTATCTCCATCCCAATAATCTTCTTTGCTTCTCGAAGATCCTTCATCTCAAACTCTTGATTCAACTGAGCCTTCCACTTGTTGATCTTCATCTGGCTCTTTGATGCGATCAGCATGTCATCCACGTATAAGAATAAGTAGATGAAAGATCCATCTGGTAACATGTAGAAGTAGACACAATGATCATACTTGTTCCTTGTGTACCCTTGCCCGATCATGAACTTATCAAATCGTTTGTACCACTGTCTGGAAGATTGCTTCAATCCCAACGATTTATTCAACTTCCAAACCCAATCTTCTTTACCAGTAACGGTAAAACCTTCTGGTTGAGACATATAGATTTTCTCTTCCAAATCTCCATGTAAGAACTGTTGGGTTATCTACGGGTTCCTAGCATGTGATCATATCGATCTAGGGTTTGGTTTACTAGGTTTCATGCAGCGGAAGAAAGATCTAAACCTAGTCAAACGTCACACGCAACCAAACTTACAAAACCCGAAAGATCGTGTATATCACCGAGGGAATCGTCACTTACCTCGTTCTCAATGCAACTTGAAGTAAATATCGATCCGGAGCCTGTTCTTAATCACCTAGGACTGAAGTTACAGTCCCTCTACACGTATCCACACCGACGGGAAGGATTCCAAATGATTTGGAATGAATCTGCTAGGATTAGTGAAGAAAAGGGTAACTCAAGAGACGAGATCCAATC
>NW_010965625.1:777626-782298 GCF_000463585.1 Tarenaya hassleriana
TCGGCCTCCTTTTAGTTTGGACGAAATCCCAAACTTAAATAAGCTTAGAAAACCCTAAAATCGAATTTTGGAAATTTTCCAAGATCCCGGTCCGCCGGACCAGGAGCTTGGTCCGGCGGACCAGGCTTAGTCTGAGGATCGCGGACCGCTTGACCTGAAGGCTTGGTCCGGCGGACCACGTGTGGTCAGCTCCGGACCAAGACCCTTCTTGGTCTTTCCGGTCCGCCTGGCTTCAGTCTCGGTCTGTCTGATCCAATGTCTGGTCCGCGGCTGACCAACTCTTGGTTAGCCGGACCAGACTTGGACAGATAACCTCCTGACTAACTTCCGGACCTCCTGGGCTGACCGACTTGGTCCGGGGCTGACCAAACTTGGTCAGCTCCGGACCAACGCACTGAAAATTTCTTTTCATGCTCGTTTCGGTCAAATCTCGTTTCCATTCTTCGTATTCCTCACGTATAAGTCCATCCCTAGTGGTGTGTGACCCTGTAGGCCCATTCTAAGTGGCAGTGACTTTGGGAACCTTTCCCGAACCACAAGTCATGGTTAGCCTCTAGCAAGACGCCATGACCACCCACTTAGAATTGAGTTAGAGGTGATCTAACCAAGGCATTAACAGCTCGAATTCTGATCCTTTGTCTCACGATATCATAAGTTGAACAATGGCATGGTTTGAGCCACCCTTCAAGTTCAACCGCTTTCTCGTCTTGGCGAATCGACTAATAAAATAGATGCAACTTCATCTATAACGTGGCCACGCATTTTTCATAGTCCGACTTCCCACGAGAGGGCCCAACGATATATCTCCTGTTAAGGAGATGACAAGTCCCATATTGCATGTATACTATCTCCATATGATTCGTGAACGTATCTGATCAACGTCGTTATAATCATCCGGTTAAAGACGAAGTTTGACGCAGTCAAGACACGCCATTCCTCATATCAGATACTCTAGACATCTCAGGTATGAGGATCTAAGAACGAACCGTTGTATGAGATTCAAGTCATGACTCTGTCCATGTGACAATCTCATGTGGGTCATCCAGTCACTCGTTCACAACGAGTACCCATGATTGTGATCTGCATCCAATTCATTGATCACACCTCATACTAGTCTTAATTCATCATTGTTCCCACAACGATGACTGACTAGGGAGTTTAGAATAATTCTGTAATGATTCAAGGATACCGAAATACAACAAACATGCTAATCGTATAACGGGAAAAATAATGCATTCATAAATCAATGAATCAATACAAAGTCAAATGTCATATCACGGATTATCCTAGAGCATTACAACCAACAATCTCCCACTATGCTCTATGATCTATCCTACAAGCATCTAATCCCCATACCCTTAACATGACCATCCTGCTTTGACGAAGGAAGATGCTTCGTCAATGGGTCGATAATATTATCATCTGTCGACACTCTGCTTATCTTCACGTCTCCTCTGTCGATGATTTCTCTGATCAAGTGAAATCGCCTGAGTATGTGTTTGGATCTCTGGTGTGACCGGGGTTCCTTATCTTGCGCAATCGCACCATTGTTGTCACAGTACAATTCAATAGGATCTGCAATGCTAGGAATAACGCCCAGGTCTCCCACGAATTTCCTGATCCAAACAGCTTCCTTAGCTGCATCCGATGCTGCTATGTACTCGGCTTCTGTAGTCGAATCTGCCACGGTTGGCTGTTTGGAACTCTTCCAACTGATACCCCCACCGTTCAGGCAGAAAACGTAACGTGACTGCGATCTGAAGTCATCTCTGTCGGTTTGGAAACTAGCATCGGTATAACCGCTTATAGCGAGCTCGTCTTCCAATCCGCCACACACCAAGAACAAATCTTTAGTCCTTCTCAAGTACTTAAGGATGTTCTTGACCGCAATCCAGTGAGCCTCACCTGGTGTAGATTGATATCTACTAGTCATGCTCAATGCATATGATACATCCGGACGAGTACACAACATGGTGTACATGATGGATCCAATTGCCGAGGCATATGGAATCCTACTCATGCGCTCTTGCTCATCCTGTGTCTTCGGACACTGAGTCTTGCTAAGAGCTACGTCATGTCCCATTGGCAAGGCACTCCTCTTGGAGTCTTGCATCTTGAACCGATTCAAGACCTTGTCAATGTATGTACATTGACTTAGGCCAAGAAGCCTTCTCGATCTATCTCTATAGATCTTGATGCCTAGAATATAGGCAGCTTCTCCTAAGTCTTTCATCGAAAAGACTGATCCTAGCCAGGATTTTACTCCTTGCAAAGTAGGAACATCATTTCCGATGAGCAATATATCATCTACATAGAGCACAAGGAAAACCATTGCGCTCCCACTGACCTTCTTGTAGATGCATGGCTCATCTCCGACTATTTTGTGTTCTCGAACTTCTTCGAGATCTATTCTACTCCCACTGACTCTCTTGGAGACGAACTCTCTCTCCAAGAAAGATCCATTCCGAGCAACAAACACTTTGTTCTCGGATGTGTTGTAGAACCAGTACCCTTTAGTTTCCTTAGGATAACCCACAAATATGCATTTATCAGATTTGGCGGATAGCTTATCAGAAGCCAGACGTTTCACATAAACGTCACATCCCCAAATCTTCATAAACGCTAACCTGTGACGCTTCCCAGTTCATATCTCATATAGTGTCTTCTGAACCGACTTTGTTGGACAATTGTTCAGTATAAGCGCAGCCGTTTCCAGAGCGTAGCCCCAGAAGGATTTAGGAAGATCGACCTGACTCATCATAGACCGTACCATATCTAATAAGGTTCGGTTCCTCCTCTCGGATACACTATTCCACTGTGGCGTTCCAGGTGGAGTCAGCTGTGAGACAATCCCACAATCTGCCAGATAATCAGTGAACTCTTGGCTCATATACTCGCCACCTCGATCAGATCGAAGCAACTTGATCGTCTTGCCAAGTTGGTTCTGTACCTCGTTTCTGAAAATCTTGAACAATTCAAGTGTTTCAGATTTATGTCTCATAAGTAGACATAACCGTACCTACTGAAATCATCAGTAAACGTAACAAAGTACAGATAACCTCCTCTAGTGGGTGAGCTCATAGGACCGCATACATCACTATGTATGAAATCTAGCAACTCTGTAGCTCTTTCTCCTTTTCTAGTAAAAGGAGATTTTGTCATCTTGCCCATCAAACAAGAATCGCACGATTCGATTGATTCATAATCAAAAGAATCAAGAAGTCCATCAGAATGAAACTTCGCTATGCGTTTCTCATTGATGTGACCAAGTCGACAATGCCAGAGATAGGTCGGGTTTAAGTCGTTCGGCTTAAACCGCTTAGTACTAATGCTATAGATCGAACTGTGTCCAGACGGTTTATCATCCAAAATATAAAGACCATTAAACAGGTAACCATTACCATAAAATAAAGCGCCTCTATAAATAGATAAAGTTTTGTTCTCAATAACAAAACGAAAACCATCAGAATCCAAACATGAAATCGAAATAATATTCCTGCTAATTGCAGGTACAAAATAACAATCATGTAATTCTAACACAAGTCCAGAAGGTAAAGTAAGATCATAAGTCCCGACGGTCAATGCAGCAACTCTTGCTCCATTCCCGACGCGGAGATCCACTTCTCTCTTCGCTAGCTGCCTACTTCTTCTCAGGCCCTGCACATTTCCACAAATGTGTGAGGCACATCCAGTATCTAACACCCATGATGTAGAAGTGAACAAATTAGCCTCTATAACGAAGATACCTGAAGATGAAACTTCTGCAAGCTTCTTCTTCTTCAGATCTTCCAGGTAGAGTTTGCAGTTTCTGCACCAATGCCCAATAGCATGGTAGAAATGACACTCTCCCTTCTCAGCCTTAGACTTAGGCTCGACGGCAACAATTGTCGTCTTGCCCTTGCCTTTCTTGCTCTTGGAACGCTTCCTTTTGTTGGAACTCTTTCCAACCACTAGGACACTTTTCTCGACTTTGTTGTTCTGCTCGGCCGACCGCAACATCCCATGTAGCTTGGTCAAGTCCTTCTCCATCCCATGCATGTTATAGTTCATGACAAACTGGTCAAAACTATCCGGCAGGGATTGAAGAACTAGGTCTACAGCCAATTCACGACTAACCTCCAACCCTAGTCTGTCAAGATCCTCTAGATAACCCTTCATCTTGAGGATATGAGTACTCACGGGTGAACCATTGGTCATCTTACAGTTGACCAGGTTCTTAAGGACGTTAAATCGTGCGACCCTCGCCTGTTCCTCGAACATAGTCCTGAGATGCTCGATCATCTCGAAGGCATCAGTGCCTTCGAGTTATTTCTGCAACTCAGCCGACATTGATCCGAGCATCAGGCAGGTCACGTCCAGGTTGTCATTGATGTGCTTATGGTAAGCATCTCTGACAGCCCTGGGCACATTGGCCGCTGGTTCATCCTCAGGAACGGCTTCTTCCAGCACGTAGAACTTCCGCTCATGCCTGAGAACGATTCTCAGGTTGCGGTACCAGTCGAGAAAATTTCCACCAGTGAGTCTCTCCCGATCCAGGATGGATCGCATGGAGAGATTAGCCAGATTACCTGCAACAGTCATATTCTACAGAAAAAGACAAACAAACAGACAAAAACATGCAAGTCGTTTAGTACACATGCTAACACAGATAATAGATGCAATATGACAAGCT
>NW_010965625.1:783097-788395 GCF_000463585.1 Tarenaya hassleriana
CGTTCCATACCTGGAACGGACGTTCTGACTTTCTACGCAGAACGGACGGTCCGTTATATAACGTAGAACGGACGGTCTGAACTTCTGGACTGTCCGTTCCAGGTCTGGAACAGACGGTCTGGCACTTGCGGAACGGTTCGTCCGTTCCTCAGCGGAACGAACGTTCCTCAGCGGAACTCTTCCAGATCGCTTCGTCGCTCTTTTCTCGCGTTGTTCTCTTCACGTGTGATCCATCCCTAATGGTGTGTGACCCTGTAGGCCCATTTGAAGTGGCAGTGGCTTCGGGAACCTTTTCCGAACCACAAGTCATGGTTAGCCTCTAGCAAGACGCCATGACTACCCACCTAGAATAGAGTTAGAGGTGATCTAACAAAGGCAGCATTAGTTCGAGTTCTGATCCTTTGTCTCACGATGTCGTATGTTGAACAAGGGCATGGTATGAGTCACCCTTCAAGTTCAACCGCTTACTCGTCTAGGCAAACCGACTGATAATATAGATGTACATTCATCTATAGCGTGGCCACGCATTTTCACAGTCCGATTTCCACGAGGGGCCCAGCGACATCTCTCCTGCGTAGGAGGTGACAAGTCCCGTATTGCATGTCTACTATCTGCATATGATTCGTGAACGTATCTGAGCAACGCCGTTATGATCATCCGGTTAAAGACGACGTTTGACGCAGTCAAGACACGTCACTCCTCATATCAGATACTCTAGACATCTCAGGTCTGAGGATCCAAGAACGAACCGCTGTATGAGATTCAAGTCATGACTCATGTCCATGTGACAATCTCATGCGGGTCATCCAGTAACTCGTTCCAAACGAGAACCCATGATTGTGATTTGCATCTAATGCATATGATCATAATCATCTATCACACATCATGCTGGTCTTAATTCATCATTGTTCCCACAATGATAACTGACCAGGGAATTTAGAATCATCTGCAATGATTCAAAGATATTTACCGTAATATAACAAACATGCTAATCATATAACGGGAAAAGTAATGCATTCATAAACCAATGAATCAATACATAGTCAAAATGTCATATCACGGATCATCGTAGAGCATTACAACCAACAATCTCCCACTATGCTCTATGATCTATCCTACAAGCATCTAATCCCCATACCCACAACATGACCATCATGCTTTGATGAAGGGAGAGGCTTCGTCAACGGGTCGGCAATATTATCATCTGTCGACACTCTACTTATTTTCACGTCTCCTCTGTCGATGATTTCCCTAATCAAGTGAAATCGCCTGAGTATGTGTTTGGATCTCTGGTGTGACCGGGGTTCCTTTGCTTGTGCGATCGCACCATTGTTGTCACAGTACAAGTCAATGGGATCTGCAACGCTAGGAATGACCCCCAGGTCTCCCACAAATTTCCTGATCTAAACAGCTTCTTTAGCTGCATCCGATGCTGCTATGTACTCGGTTTCTGTATTCGAATCTGCAACGGTTGGCTGTTTGGAACTCTTCCAACTAATAGCCCCACCGTTTAGGCAGAAAACGTAACCTGACTGCGATCTGAAGTCATCTCTGTCGGTTTGGAAACTAGCATCGGTATAACCCTTTATAGCGAGCTCGTCTTCCAATCCGCCATACACCAAGAACAAATCCTTAGTCCTTCTCAAGTACTTAAGGATGTTCTTGACCACAATCCAGTGAGCCTCACCTGGTGTAAACTGATATCTACTAGTCATACTCAATGCATATGATACATCCGGACGAGTACATAACATGGCGTACATGATGGATCCAATTGCCGAGGCATATGGAATCCTACTCATGCGCTCTTGCTCATCATGTGTCTTTGGACAACCCGAGGGTTTTGTTGATCCTAAGAGTCCGAGGAAGGTGTGTAAGCTTCAGAGATCCATTTATGGACTGAAGTAGGCTTCGAGGAGCTGGAATCTTCGATTTGACGAGGCAGTCAAAACGTTTGGCTTCCTGCAAAACGAAGATGAGCCATGTGTTTACAAGAAGGTCAGTGGGAGCGCAGTGGTCTTCCTTGTACTTTATGTGGATGATATATTGCTCATCGGAAATGACATTCCTACCTTGCAAGGAGTAAAATCCTGGCTAGGATCGGTCTTTTCGATGAAGGACTTAGGAGAAGCCGCCTATATTCTAGGAATCAAGATCTATAGAGATAGATCGAGAAGGCTTCTTGGTCTAAGTCAGAGTACATACATTGACAAGGTCTTGAAGCGGTTCAAGATGCAAGACTCCAAGAGGGGTGCCTTGCCAATGGGACATGACGTAGCTCTTAGCAAGACTCAGTGTCCAAAGACACAGGATGAGCAAGAGCGCATGAGTAGGATAACATATGCATCGGCAATTGGATCCATCATGTACGCCATATGCCTCGGCAATTGGATCCATCATGTACGCCATATTATGTACTCGTCCGGACCGATTCCGAGAAATGGCTCCAGGCCATGGAGTCTGAGATGCAATCCATGTACGACAACAAAGTGTGGACTTTGGTCGATTCATTCGATGGTATTAAAACCATTAGATGCAAGTGGGTTTTCAAGAAGAAAACCGACATGGATGGCATCGTGCATACCTATAAGGCACGACTCGTAGCGAAAGGGTTTCGGCAGATTCATACTAGTAAAATAGATGCAACTTCATCTATAGCGTGGCCACGCGTTTTCATAGTCCGACTTCCACGAGAGGGCCCAGCAATATCTCTCCTGTTAAGGAGGTGACAAGTTCCATATTGCATGTCTACTATCTCCATATGATTCGTGAACGTATCTGATCAACGCCGTTATAATCATCCGGTTAAAGACGACGTTTGACGCAGTCAAGACACGCCACTCCTCATATCAGATACTCTAGACATCTCAGGTATGAGGATCCAGCACAAATGTGCGAGGCACATCCGGTATCTAATACCCATGATGAAGAAGTACATAAGTTGGCCTCTATAATGAAGATACCAGAAGTTGAAGCTTCTGCAAGCTTCTTCTTCCTCTGATCTTCCAGGTAGAGTCTGCAATTTCATATACTCGCCACCTCGATCAGATCGAAGCAACTTGATCGTCTTGCCAAGTTGGTTCTGTACCTCGTTTCTGAAAATCTTGAACAATTCAAGCGTTTCAGACTTATGTCTCATCAAGTAGACATAACCGTACCTACTGAAATCATCAGTAAACGTAACAAAGTACAGATAACCTCCTCTAGCGGGAGAGCTCATAGGACCGCATACATCACTATGTATGAGTTCTAGCAACTCTGTAGCCCGTTCTCCTTTTCCAGAAAAAGGAGATTTTGTCATCTTGCCCATCAAACAAGAATCGCACGATTCAATTGACTCATAATCAAAAGAATCAAGAAGTCCATCAGAATGAAGCTTCGCTATGCGTTTCTCGTTGATGTGGCCAAGTCGACAATGCCAGAGATAGGTCGGATTTAAGTCGTTCGGCTTAAACCGCTTGGTACTAACATTATAGATCGACCTGTATCCAGATGGTTCATCTTCCAAAATATAAAGGCCATTAAACTGGTAACCTTTACCATAGAATAAATCGCCTCTATAAATGGACAGACATTTGTTCTCAATAACAAATCTGAAACCATCTGAGTCTAAGCATGAAATCGATATGATGTTCCTACTGATGGCAGGTACAAAATAACAATCATGCAGCTCCAATACTAGGCCAGAAGGTAAAGTCAGATCATAAGTCCCGACGGTTAATGCAGCAACTTTTGCTCCATTCCCGACACGGAGATCTACTTCTCCCTTTGCCAATTGTCTACTTCCTCGCAGTCCCTGCACATTTGCACAAATGTGCGAGGCACATCCGGTATCTAATACCCATGAAGAAGAAGTACACAAGTTGGCCTCTATAATGAAGATACCGGAAATTGAAGCTTCTGCAAGCTTCTTCTTCCTTTGATCTTCCAGGTAGAGTCTGCAATTTCTGTACCAATGCCCAATGGCATGACATAAATAACACTCTTCCTTCTTGGGTTTGGACTTAGGCTTAGTGACAACACTTGTCAATTTCCTTTTGCCCTTACCTTTGGAACGCTTCCTCTTGCTGGAACTCTTTCCAGCAATCACCATATCATTCTTCCCTTGGCTCCCAGCTTTTTCTTGGAATGACATATTCAACTGATCAACTATCAATGAATTGTCCATGTCATCTAATTGTTCACGCAATTCCGAAGACATCTTTCCAAGATCAAGCTGGACACGTCCAGATCATCATCCTCATGCTTCCAATAAGCATCAATGATCGATCCAGAAGCCTTGGTCAGAGGCTTATCCTTCATAAGGATAGATCGCATGGTGAGATTAAGATTAACCAGATTCCTGCAACAGATATACACTACAGAAAAAGACAAACAAACAGACAGAAAATATGCAAGTCACTTAGTACACTTACTAACACAGATAATAGATGCAATATGACAGGCTCCCACTAAGAAAAACACCCTCAATGAGTTTCCAAGTGAGCTAGGATCCATATTTCACATGCTTTTGAGTCAGCTAGGGCATGACGCTCGAAACCATGCTATTTAGGTAGACAACACTTTGTCAATCACATCCTATGTGATTCCTAGATGTGTATGGGATAGTGATACGCTATCACTGCATGTTCCTCATCCCATCCTTACCATTAGGTCCAAGTCCGACTTGATAACCCAATTCAAGCTCAACCATATTTGAGCTATGAGAATCACGATTTCTCCATACTGCCTCACCAAGATAGTCAGGCACGCTCAGCTAGGGCATGACCCGTAACCATGACGATCGAGGCCTTGACAGTTGCTCTACTAATGGGCGGTAATAGCTTGAGATTAAAACATGAGGCTTCATTTGTCTTGAACACCAGGATACCTTGACTGAATTCAAGTCATTCCAGTCAAGTTGTTCTGATCAACTCGGATGAACTACTCTTAGTTCATTTGAGTCGTCCATATACAGAATCTCTTGGCCAAACAACATTTGTTTGCCTTAGATTCGATACCAGAACCCTTTCACTATCCTAATTCAGATATTTGATTCGAGACAACGATTGCACAATCAAAACTCTGAATTCTGGATTGTCATCAAGCTTGGTCTTAAGTGAGGCTTTGATTCCGATTCTGATAATCGATCCAACACAACAATTGTTCGATCAAAATTCTGAATCTTCGGAATCCCAGATTGTCCGAGGTCCAGACCGACTGTCGGTTTAATTTTGGAAAAACCCGAAGACTGGAACGGACGGTCCAGATAAGCACGTGGACCGTCCATTCTAGCAAGCCAGAACGGACGGTCTGCCT
>NW_010965625.1:788920-791135 GCF_000463585.1 Tarenaya hassleriana
TTGGTTTAGTGCTCTATGATGTACTGTTCATGAGCTTTATTTAGATACATTCGATGTATTGATACTTTCTATGGTTTTATGAGAGTATTTGATTCTGTTGGGTTCCCTTCGGGTTCCTAGCATGCGATCTCATCGATCTAGGGTTTGGATTCTAGGTTTCACGCAGCGGAAGGAAAAATCTAAACCTAGCCAAACGTCACACAAAACCAATTGTGTAATAACCCGAACAATCATGTATATCGTCGTGGGATTCGAATACTTACCTCGTTCTTTCAAGATCTAGAAGTATCAATCGATCCAGGGCATGTTTTAATCACCGAGAGTTGAAAGCACAACTCCTCTACACGTATCCATACCGGCGGAATGAATTCCAAAGCTTTGGAACGTATCTGCTAGGATTTGTGAAGAGAAAACCGATGTCCTTGACTTGGAATCGATATTCCAATCAATAGAACTCAAAATCAAGCTTCTCTAAGCTCTCATGAGTTTCTTGGACGTCTGAGGTTCTTCTTTTAGGGTTTGTGGCGGCTCTCCCATTAATTAGGATTGCCCAAAACCCTTAAAACGCGAAAACCGAAAACTGCCCGTAAGTCGGACCGTCCGTTCCAGGCCTGGAACGGACGTTCTGATTCTACGCAGAACGGACGGTCCATTTTATAACGTAGAACAGACGTTCTTGACGCCTGGACCGTCCGTTCCAGACCTGGAACGGACGGTCTGGCATTTGCGGAACGGTTCGTCCGTTCCTCAGCGGAACGAACGTTCCGGAACGGCTGGACCGTCCGGTCCAGGTCTGGACCGGACGGTCTGGCCATCTGGAACTCTTCCAGATCGCTCCATCGCTCTTTTCTCACGTTGTTCTCTTCACGTGTGATCCATCCCTAATGGTGTGTGACCCTGTAGGCCCATTCGAAGTGGCAGTGGCTTCGGAAACCTTTCCCGAACCACAAGTCATGGTTAGCCTCTAGCAAGACGCCATGACCACCCAGTCATGCCCTAGCTGACTCAAAAGCATGTGAAATATGGATCCTAGCTCACTTAGAAACTCATTGAGGGTGTTTTTCTTAGTGGGAGCCTGTCATATTGCATCTATTGTCTGTGTTAGTATGTGTACTAAGCGACTTGCATGTTTTTCTGTCTGTTTGTTTGTCTTTTTCTGTAGAATATGACTGCTGCAGGTAATCTGGCTAATCTCTCCATGCGATCCATCCTGGATCGGGAGAGACTCACTGGTGGAAACTTTCTCGACTGGTACCGCAGCCTGAGAATTGTTCTCACGCATGAGCGGAAGCTCTACGTGCTGGAAGAAGCCGTTCCTGAGGATGAACCAGCGGCCAATGCGCCCAGGGCTGTCAGAGATGCTTACCATAAGCACATCAATGACAACCTCGACGTGACCTGTCTGATGCTCGGATCTATGTCGGCTGAGTTGCAGAAACAACTCGAAGGAACTGATGCCTTCGAGATGATCGAGCATCTCAGGACTATGTTCGAGGAACAGGCAAGGGTCGAACGATTTAACGTCCTTAAGAACCTGGTCAACTGTAAGATGACCAATGGTTCACCCGTGAGTACTCATATCCTCAAGATGAAGGGTTATCTAGAGGATCTTGACAGACTAGGGTTGGAGGTTAGTCGTGAGTTGGCAGTAGACCTAGTTCTCCAATCCCTGCCGCATAGTTTTGACCAGTTGGTCATGAACTATAACATGCACGGGATGGAGAAGGACTTGACCGAACTACATGGGATGTTGCGATCGGCCGAGCAGAACATCAAAGTCGAGAAGAATGTCCTAATGGTTGGAAAGAGTTCCAACAAGAGGAAGCGTTCCAAGGGCGTGAAAGGCAAGGGCAAAACGGCAAGTGTTGCCACGGAGCCTAAGCCGAAGGCCGAGAAGGGAGAGTGCCATTTCTGCCATGCCATCGGGCATTGGCGCAGAAACTGCAAACTCTACCTGGAAGATCAGAAGAAGAAGAAGCTTGCAGAAGCTTCATCTTCGGGTATCTTTGTTATAGAGGCTAACTTGTTTACTTCTACATCATGGGTATTGGATACCGGATGTGCCTCACACATTTGTGGAAATGTGCAGGGCTTGAGAAGAAGTAGGCAGCTAGCGAAGGGAGAAGTGGATCTCCGCGTCGGGAATGGAGCAAGAGTTGCTGCGTTGACCGTCGGGACTTATGATCTTACTTTACCTTCTGGACTTGTGTTAGAA
>NW_010965625.1:798988-804798 GCF_000463585.1 Tarenaya hassleriana
AAATCCCCACCGCCATCCGTTGGAATTCCGTTGGAATTTTTTTTAAAAATTTCCAAAAAATATTCCAACCGGCATCCGTTGGAATTATTTTCTAACAAACATCCGTTGGAACTCCGTTAAAAATTTGCAACCGATTTTTCCAACGTTAATCCGTTGAAAATTCCGTTAAAAATTTCCAATGGGTGTTTCCAACGGATACCCATTGGAAATTTTCAACGGAATTTTAACGGAAATCGTCGTTGAAACGCCGTTGAAAACCGTTGAAAATCCGTTGAAAATTTTCCAACGGACAAATCCGTTGGAAAATCCGTTGGAATTCGAGGATTTTTTTGTAGTGGTATTTGGATACGATCACAATCATAGGTATTCGTTGCAGAACGGAATACTGGACTGACCCGCATGAGATTGTCACATGGACTAGCGTCATGACTTGAATCTCATATGACGGTTCCATGATTGGATCCTAAGACCTGAGATATCTACGGAATCCAACATGAGGAGTTGCGTGCTTTGATTACGTCAAACGTCCTGCGTAACAGGAGGATTATAAAGGTGTGTATCAGGTACGAAACGAATCATGTACTGGATTGTAGATAGTCAAGACGGGATTTGTACCTCTCGTAAAAGAGAGAGATATCGCTGGGCCCCTCGTGTGAGCGAGACTGTAGAAATGTGTGGCCGCACTATAGACGAACGTCGTCTATTTCAGACAGTCGAACTCAGTTAACGAGAAAGCAGTCGAATCAGATAAGGTGGTTTGTCCATGCCTTATGTTCGACATATGATATCGCGATACAAAAGGATCATCAGCCGGAATCATCTCTGGCGTTCGTAAAGATCACGAACAAACTCTATTCGAGATAGGTAGTCATAGTGTCTTGCTAGAGACCGCCTATGACTTGTATATCCGAAATAGAGATTTCGGGTTATACTGCTATATCGAATGAGCCTACAGGGTCACACACGCAGGGAAGGACAAATGCACGAGAGAAAACGACGAAAAACCGAGACGGAAGGGGCTGGAACGGACGGACCAGAAAGTCCAGAACGGACGGTCCGCCCGAACCAGACCGGACGGTCCACGTGAGCGGAACGTCCGTTCCACGTGCTGGAACGGACGGTCCGCGTGTATCTCTGGACCGTCCGTTCCGGGCTTCACGAAAATTAAACCGAAATTAGGGTTAAATCACTTTATAAGAAAGTGATTAGAACCCTAATTCGAGAGAGACTTTGAGCAGCCGACTTTTGGCAGAAAAGATAGGGTTTTTGGAGATCCAAAAACGAGTTCTAAGTCTCGAGATTTCTCGGTGCACATATCGAATAGAGATTCGGGTCCTAGCAGACAAGTTCCAATCGTTGGAATCCATCCCGAGGTGTGGATACGTGTAGAGGGCGAGGTATTCTTCCTGCCTTTCGTGATCAAACGACTTCTTCAGTTGATACAGGCCCCGGATCGATTGAGGTAAGCGTTCTAACGTTTCTACGAATTCAATAGCAGCATGGTTCTAGGGTTCTATAAATTTTTGTTTTACTTCCGCTGCACAAACCCTAGAATCGATCTCTTAGGAATTAGATTCGCTCATGAGATCCCAGGAAACCCAACAGACGGATCATCGTAGAGCATTACAACCAACAGACAACACATTGTCAATCATATCATATATGACTCCTAGATGAGTATGAGATAGTGATACGCTATCACTGCATGTTCCTCATCCCATCCTTACCATTAGGTCCAAGTCCGACTTGATAACCCAATTCAAGCTCAACCATATTTGAGCTATGAGAATCACTATTTCTCCATACTGTCTCACCAAGATAGTCAGGCACGCTGAGCTAGGGCATGACCCGTAACCATGACGATCGAGGCCTTGACAGTTGCTCTACTAATGGGCAGTAATAGCTTGAGATTAATCATGAGGAAAGAGACAAAGTTTCGGACTTTGAGAAGTGTCTGAGGTCCAGTCCGGAGCTGACCAGAATTTGGTCCGCCGGACTGACCTTGGTCAGCTTCTCTGGTCCGCAAAACTATCAATTTTTCGAGAAATTTCTGAGCTTGGTCCGGAGCTGACCAAGTTTGGTCATCCCCGGACCAACTCAGTCCGTTCTCTGCTGCTCCGAGTCATGCTGACCAAGGGAGAACGGAGTCAGTTCAAAACTGGGTTGGTCCGGGGCTGACCAAACTTGGTCAGCTCCGGACCAGTTCAGTCCGTTCCTTGGTCAGCTCGGAGTCCGTCGTCTCGGACTTGAGTTGTTCACGCTTGGTCCGCCGGACCAACTTTTGGTCCGGGGCTGACCAGCGTGAACTTTGGTTCTCCTGACCAAACGCTCAATCCGGAGTCTGATCTGTCTGCTGGTCCGGCTGACCGCGGACAGATCAGATTCGGGACAGATTTTTTGGGCTTCGAAATTAGGGTTTCGCCTCGATTTCGTCGCACCGTTAACCCGTCTCAAACTCCATACCATCCATACATCATTCAACAATCACAAATATCATTAAACATGCATAGATTCAATGATTACATGCAATTTAATGATTAAAATCATGCAATCATATAACAAGCATGGCGATATACAGAGAACCAGACTCTGATACCACTGTTGGGTTATCTACGGGTTCCTAGCATGCGATCATATCGATCTAGGGTTTGGTTTACTAGGTTTCATGCAGCGGAAGAAAGATCTAAACCTAGTCAAACGTCACACGCAACCAAACTTACAAAACCCGAAAGATCGTGTATATCATCGAGGAAATCGTCACTTACCTCGTTCTCAATGCAACTTGAAGTAAATATCGATCCGGGACCTGTTCTTAATCACCTAGAACTGAAGTTACAGTCCCTCTACACGTATCCACACCGATGGGAAGGATTCCAAACGATTTGGAACAAATCTGCTAGGATTAGTGAAGAAAAGGGTAACTCAAGAGACGAGATCCAATCTCGGGACAATAGAAATCGAAGAGAACAGGTTCTCTAGGGTTCTAGGATGTTTCTCTGAGTTTTAGGTCGGCCTCCTTTTAGTTTGGACGAAATCCCAAACTTAAATAAGCTTAGAAAACCCTAAAATCGAATTTTGAAAATTTTTCCAGATCCCGGTCCGCCGGACCAGGAGCTTGGTCCGGCGGACCAGGCTTAGTCTGAGGATCGCAGACCGCTTGACCTAAAGGCTTGGTCCGGCGGACCACGTGTGGTCAGCTCCGGACCAAGACCCTTCTTGGTCTTTCCGGTCCGCCTGGCTTCAGTCTCGGTCTGTCTGATCCAGTGTTTGGTCCGCGGTTGACCAACTCTTGGTCAGCCGGACCAGACTTGGACAGATGACCTCCTGACTGACTTCCGGACCTCCTGGGCTGACCGACTTGGTCCGAGGCTGACCAAATTGGTCACCTCCGGACCAACACACTGAAAACTTCTTTTCATGCTCGTTTTGGTCAAATCTCGTTTCCATTCTTCGTATTCTTCACGTATAAGTCCATCCCTAGTGGTGTGTGATCCTGTAGGCCCATTCTAAGTGGCAGTGACTTTGGGAACCTTTCCCGAACCACAAGTCATGGTTAGCCTCTAGCAAGACTGTTGGTTATAATGCTATAGGATGATCCGTTATATGACATTTTGACTTTGTATTGATTCATTGATCTATGAATGCATTACATTCCCGTTATATTATTGGCATGTTTGTTATATTACGGTATCCTTGAATCACTATAGAATGATTCTGAAAACCCTGGTCAGTTATCATTGTGGGAACAATGATAAATTAAGACTAGCATGAGGTGTGATCGATGCATTGTATGCATATCATAATCATGGGTACTCGTTGTGAACGAGTGACTGGTTGACCCGCATGAGATTGTCACATGGACAGAGTCATGACTTGAATCTCTTACAGCGGTTCGTTCTTGGATCCTCAGACCTGAGATGTCTGGAGTATCTGATATGAGGAGTGGCGTGTCTTGACTGCGTCAAATGTCGTCTTTAACCGGATGATTATAACGGCGTTGATCAGATACGTTCACGAATCATATGGAGATAGTAGACACGCAATATGGGACTTGTCACCTCCTTAACAGGAGAGATATCGCTGGGCCCTCTCGTGGAAATCGGACTATGAAAACGCGTGGCCACGCTATAGATGAAGTTGCATCTATTTTATTAGTCGATTTGCCAAGAGAGAAAGCAGTTGAACTTGAAGGGTGGCTCAAACCTTGCCCTTGTTCAACATATGATATCGTGAGACAAAGGATCAGAACTCGAGCCGATATTGCCTTGGTTAGATCACCTCTAACTCAATTCAACGTGGGTAGTCATGGCGTCTTGCTAGAGGCTAACCATGACTTGTAGATCGGAAATGGTTCTCGAGGCTGGTGCCACTGCGAATGGGTCTACAGGGTCACACACCATTAGAGATGCACTTATATGTGAAGTATCGGAAAGGAAGACTTGGATTTGGTCGGAAAAACCGTTTTCGGATCAAATCAGAGTGTCGGGACGTTTACAGCCTTTTGACTCGGACCGAGTCAGTTCCATGCGAGTCGAAGCCCAGAAAGTGTTTTGGGCTTGGCTGATGTTTTGACTCGGTCGAGTCAAAGTTTTGCTTCGGACCGAGTCAATACTCAATGGGCCGAGTCAAGAGTTGACAATGGATTTGGACTGATTCGTTCTGACTCGACCGAGTCAATACTCGGAAAAAGTCACTTTTCCACAAGGATTAGGGTTTCTGTGGGTTATGGGCCGTCCTCAACCTAAGACAGACGAAAAGAACTCTAAGACAGAGCCAAAACACATAAGAAATCGTTTCTTTAATAGTTCTAGCTCCCGGGATTAGATCCCACTTCATATACTTCACAGATCCTAGCAGATCGGTTCCAAAAGCGTTTGGAATCCTTCCCGTCAGTGTAGATACGTGTAGAGGGACTGTAACTTCAGTCCTAGTGATTAAACAGGCCCCGGATCGACTCCTACTTTCGTTTCTTCAGGAAAGAGGTAAGTACTCAATTCCCACGGTGATATACACGGTCTGTTCGGGTTTTGCAGGTTTGGTTGCGTGTGACGTTTGGCTAGGTTTAGATCTCTTTCTTCCGCTGCATGAAACCTAGTAAACCAAACCCTATATCGACATGATCGCATGCTAGGAACCCGTAGTGAAACCCAACAGTGGTATCAGAGCCTGGTTCTCTATATATCGCCGTGCTTGTCGCATGTCTATATGAATTTTAATGGTTAAAATTGCATGATAGGCTTGATCTATGCATATTTAATGATGTTATGATTGTTATTTGATGTATGGATGAGTTTGGGGTCGAAGACGGCTTGATGGCGCATCAAATTAGGGTGAAAACCTAGATTTCGTGGCCTGAAAGTGTCTCCCAGAGTTTTGACTCGGACAGAGTCAGAGTTTTGACTCAACAGAGTCAGAACGAGAAAGTCAGAGTTTTGACTCGGACAGAGTCAGAGTTTTGACTCGACCGAGTCAGAGTTTTGACTCGACCGAGTCAGAACGACAAATCAGAGTTTTGACTCGGGCAAAGTCAAGTGTTAACTCGACTGAGTCAGAACGAATCAAAATCGAACAGACTTGACCTCAGAGGCTTCTGACTCGGACCGAGTCAGTACAGAAGGTTGTCTAGTTCGTGGCGTTTTGGTTCGGACTGATTTGGGGAGATTTCGGCTTCTGACTCGGACAGAGTCAAGTATTGACTCGGACCGAGTCAGTTCGTCAGACTTTGTTAGATGCAATTGTTGCATCGTTTCAAGTGTCTAAGCCGAGATTCTGATTCTACCGATATGATCGGAACAACTTGATTGAACTGA
>NW_010965625.1:805266-806054 GCF_000463585.1 Tarenaya hassleriana
TATCTGTGTTAGTATGTGTACTAGGCGGCTTGTATATTTTCTGTCTGTTTGTCTGTCTTTTTCTGTAGAACATATCTGTTGCAGGAATCTGTTTTATCTCGCCATGCGATCTATCCTTATGAAGGATAAGCCTCTGACCACGGCTTCTAGATCGATCATTGATGCTTATTGGAAGCATGAGGATGATGATCTGGACGTGTCCAGCTTGATGCTTGGAAAGATGTCTTCGGAATTGCGTAAGCAATTAGAGGACATGGACAATTCTTTGATAGTTGATCAGTTGAATGTGTCATTCCAAGAGAAAGCTGGGAGCCGAGGGAAGAATGATATGCTAGTTGTTGGAAAGAGTTCCACCGAAAGAAAACGTTCCAAGGGCAAGGGCAAGGGCAAGAGGAAAGTGGCAAGCGTTGTCATTGAACCTAAGACTGAGTCCAAGAAGGAAGAGTGTTATTTCTGTCATGCCATCGGGCATTGATATAGAAATTGCAGACTCTACCTAGAAGATCAGAGGAAGAAGAAGCTTACAGAAGCTTCGACTTCTGGTATCTTCGTTATAGAGGCGAACTTGTTTACTTCTACATCATGGGTATTAGATACCGGATGTGCCTCACACATTTGTGAAAATGTGCAAGGACTTCGAGGAAGTAGACAATTGGCGAAGGGAGAAGTAGATCTCCGCGTCGGGAATGGAGCAAGAGTTGCTGCATTAACCGTCAGGACTTACGATCTCACTTTACCTTCTGGCCTTGTATTGGAGTTGCATGATTGTTATTTTGTACCTGCCATCA
>NW_010965625.1:807763-809516 GCF_000463585.1 Tarenaya hassleriana
CTAGCCATAGTTGCGTATTATGACTATGAGATATGGCAGATGGACGTCAAGACCGCATTCCTTAACGGGAATTTGCTCGAGGATGTGTACATGACACAACCCGAGGGCTTTGTCGATCTTAATAGTCTGAGGAAGGTATGCAAACTTCAGAGATCCATTTATGGACTGAAGCAGACTTCAAGGAGCTGGAATCTTCGATTTGACAGGCAGTCAAAACGTTTGGCTTCCTGCAAAACGAAGATGAGCCATGCGTTTACAAGAAGGTCAATTGGAGCGCAGTGGTCTTCCTTGTGCTTTATGTAGATGATATATTGCTCATCGGAAATGATGTTCCTACTTTTCAAGGAGTGAAATCCTGGCTAGGATCGGTGTTTTCGATGAAGGACTTAGGAGAAGCCGCCTATATTCTAGGTATCAAGATCTATAAAGATAGATCGAGAAGGCTTCTTGGCCTAAGTCAGAGTACATACATTGACAAGGTCTTGAATCGGTTCAAGATGCAAGACTCCAAGAGGGGTGTCTTGCCAATGGGACATGACGTGGCTCATAGCAAGACTCAGTGTCCAAAGACACAGGATGAGCAAGAGCGCATGAGTAGGATTCCATATGCCTTGGCAATTGGATACATCATGTACGCCATGTTATGTACTCGTCCGGATGTATCATATGCATTGAGCATGACTAGTAGATATCAGTCTACACCAGGTGAGGCTCACTGGATTGCGGTCAAGAACATCCTTAAGTACTTGAGAAGGACTAAGGATTTGTTCTTGGTGTATGGCGGATTGGAAGACGAGCTCGCTATAAAGGGTTATACCGATGCTAGTTTCCAAACCGACAGAGATGACTTCAGATCGCAGTCAGGTTACGTTTTCTGCCTAAACGGTAGGGCTATCAGTTGAAAGAGTTCCAAACAGCCAACCGTGGCAGATTCACTACAGAAGCCGGGTACATAGCAGCATCGGATGCAGCTAAAGAAGCTGTTTGGATCAGGAAATTTGTGGGAGACCTGGGGCTCATTCCTAGCGTTGCAGATCCCATTGACTTGTACTGTGACAACAATGGTGCGATCGCACAAGCAAAGGAACCCCGGTCACACCACAAATCCAAACACATACTCAGGCGATTTCACTTGATCAGAGAAATCATCGACAGAGGAGACGTGAAGATAAGCAGAGTGCCAACAGATGATAATATTGCCGACCCGCTGACGAAGCCTCTCCCTTCGTCAAAGCATGATGGTCATGTTATGGGTATGGGGATTAGATGCTTGTAGGATAGATCATAGAGCATAGTGGGAGATTGTTGGTTGTAATGCTCTAGGATAATCCGTAATATGACATTTTGACTTTGTATTGATTCATTAATTTATGAATGCATTACTTTTCCCGTTATATGATTAGCATGTTTGTTATATTACGGTAAATATCCTTGAATCATTGCAGATGATTCTAAATTCCCTGGTCAGTTATCATTGTGGGAACAATGATGAATTAAGACCAGCATGATGTGTGATAGATGATTATGATCATATGCATTAGATGCAAATCACAATCATGGGTTCTCGTTTGGAACGAGTTACTGGATGACCCGCATGAGATTGTCACAATAATTATGATAATGCATGTGATTGAATGACTAAGGAACCCCGTACTTAGTACCGGTTGACGGCGTGAGTCAGTGCTAGTACGGGGATGTGTGGATTTAGAACCAGTGCCGGTTGACGAACTTGGAGTCAGCACTGGATGATATG
>NW_010965625.1:816955-817201 GCF_000463585.1 Tarenaya hassleriana
CCCGTACTTTTGTTTTTATTATGTTTATTGGTTTTCGTCCATGTGGCATATCCTGTCCACGGGAAACGGGATTCGGGTGTCACACTCAGGCGATTTCACTATCATAGAAATCATCGACAGAGGAGACGTGAAGATAAGCAGAGTGTCGACGGATGATAATATTGCCGACCCATTGACGAAGCCTCTCCCTTCGTCAAAACATGATGGTCATGTTAAGGGGATGGAGATTAGATGCTTGTAGGATAT
>NW_010965625.1:818059-818830 GCF_000463585.1 Tarenaya hassleriana
GTAGATCGGAAATGGTTCTCGAGGCTGCTGCCACTGCGAATGGGCCTACAGGGTCACACACCATTAGGGATGGACTTATATGTGAAGTATCGGAAAGGAAGACTTGGATTTGGTCGGAAAAACCGTTTTCGGATCAAATCAGAGTGTCGGGACGTTTTCAGCCTTTTGTCTCGGACCGAGTCAGTACTTGACTCGGACCGAGTCATTCCATGCGAGTCGAAGCCCAGAAAGTGTTTTGGGCTTGGCTGATGTTTTGACTCGGGCGAGTCAAAGTTTTGACTCGGACCGAGTCAATACTAAATGGTTGCCTCGAACCGAGTCAATACTCAATGGACCGAGTCAAGAGTTGACAATGGGCTTGGGCTGATTCGTTCTGACTCGGACCGAGTCAATACTCGGAAAAAGTCACTTTTCCACAAGGATTAGGGTTCCTGTGGGTTATGGGCCGTCCTCAACCTAAGACAGACGAAAAGAACCCTAAGACAGAGCAAAAACACAGAAGAAATCGTTTCTTTAATAGTTCTAGCTCCCGGGATTAGATCCCACTTCATATACTTCACCGATCCTAGCAGATCGGTTCCAAAAGCGTTTGGAATCCTTCCCATCGGTGTGGATACGTGTAGAGGGACTGTAACTTCAATCCTAGGTGATTAAACAGGCCTCGGATCGACTCCTACTTCCGTTTCTTCAGGAAAGAGGTAAGTACTCGATTCCCACGGTGATATACACAGTCTGTTCGGGTTTTGCAGGTTTGGTTGCGTGTGACGTTTG
>NW_010965625.1:818909-832643 GCF_000463585.1 Tarenaya hassleriana
TGGTGTGTGACCCTGTAGGCCCATTCTAAGTGGTAGTGACTTTAGGAACCTTTCCCGAACCACAAGTCATGGTTAGCCTCTAGCAAGACGCCATGACCACCCACTTAGAATTGAGTTAGAGGTGATCTAACCAAGGCATTAATTGCTCGAATTCTGATCCTTTGTCTCACGATATCATAAGTTGAACAAGTTCAACCGCTTTCTCGTCTTGGCGAATCGACTAATAAAATATATGCAAATTCATCTATAGCGTGGCCACACATTTTTCATAGTCCGACTTCCCACGAGAGGGCCCAACGATATATCTCCTGTTAAGGAGATGACAAGTCCCATATTGCATGTCTACTATCTCCATATGATTCGTGAACGTATCTGATCAACGTCGTTATAATCATCCGGTTAAAGACGAAGTTTGACGCAGTCAAGACACGTCATTCCTCATATAAGATACTCTAGACATCTCAGGTTTGAGGATCTAAGAACGAACCGTTGTATGAGATTCAAGTCATGAATCTGTCCATGTGACAATCTCATGTGGGTCATCCAGTCACTCGTTCACAACGAGTACCCATGATTGTGATCTGCATCCAATGCATTGATCACACCTCATGCTAGTCTTAATTCATCATTGTTCCTACAACGATGACTAACTATGGAGTTTAGAATCATTCTATAATGATTCAAGGATACCGAAATACAACAAACATGCTAATCGTATAACGGAAAAAATAATGCATTCATAAATCAATGAATCAATACAAAGTCAAATGTCATATCACGGATCATCCTAGAGCATTACAACCAACAAGAACACCGTCTTCACATCGAGTTGAGCTAGCTCCAAATCAAATTGAGCTACCAAGGCCAACAAAATCCGAATGGAGATATGTTTCACAACTAGAGAAAATACCTCATTGTAGTCGATACCCTCCTTCTGAGCATAGCCTTTTGCTACCAACCTTGCCTTTAGCGGACATCAGTCATGTCGGGAAATTCTTCTTTCTTCACAAATACCCATTTGCACTCAATCGTCTTCTTTCCATTTGGCAACTTTGTCAGCTTTCAGGTATTATTCTTCCGGAGAGATTCCATCTCTTCCCCCATAGCTTTCTTCCATTTCTCACTTTCAGAACTCTTGACTACATCTTTGTAAGTGATAGGAATATCAGCATCAATCACCGGAAGTGCAAAAGCCACCGCAACTTATCGAGCATGCATTTTCAACATTTTCGTCGGCCTACGTAGTGCAATGGAAAGTTCCCTTTGAGGTTCTTGGGTGGAAACCTCATCTTCTTCTTCAGAATCCTCAACATCCTCCTCTCCCATAAGAGATTCTTCGTTCACTGGAACAAACCTCACAGTCTCAAATTCCACTTGTTGTGGACTACGCTCCACATGCTGCTGAGCACCACCAACTTGCTTCTTCAACATGGTCAACTCATCAAATGTGACATCCCTACTAACAATGATCTTCTTTGATTCAAGACACCAAAGACGATATCTTTTTACCCCTAATGTAATCCCCATGAACAACGACTTCTTAGCTCTGGGATCCAACTTTGATTCCTCCAATTGATAGTAAGCAGTCAAACCGAATATGTGCAAGAAATCATAATCATTAGCAGGTTTGCCATACCAAACTTTCATGGGTGTCTTGACTCCAATTACAACAGATGGCAACCGGTTGATGAGATTGCTCGCATACATATTACAGCCTCAGTCCAGAACCGTTTATCTAATCCAACATTAGATAGCATACACCGAATTTTCTCTAGTAAAGTTCGGTTCATGCGTTCTGCCACCCCATTTTGTTGCGCATTGTTTCGAATGGTGAAGTGTCTGACTGTCTGACAATGCCATCATCTTGACAGATTTTGGCTAGTGGATCACTCATATACTCTCTTCCATTGTCTGTTCGGAGACGCTTAATCTTTTTCCCAGTCTGGTTCTCTATTATATTTTTCCATTTAAGGAAACAATTCAACACTTCATCCTTGGTCTTCATGATGTACACCCATACTCTTCTTGAAAAGTCATCAACAAAAGTGAAAAAATACCGACCACCACCTAATGAGGTCTCCCTTGTAGGCCCTCATACGTCATAATGGACATAATCCAGAATACCTTTGGTGTTGTAGATAGTCGTCCTAAACTTCATTTTTGATTGTTTTCCAAGAGCAAAATGCTCACAAAACTCCAATTTGCACATATTGGCTCCTTTCAGCATACCTTGTTTGACGACGTTCTGCAAAGCCTTCTCTCCGGGATGTCCCAGGTGCATGTGCCATAGCCTGGTGGCTTCAGAATCCTTATCCTCTCCGACAGTAGCGGCAACCGTTCCAATAACTGTACTACCTTTGAAATAGTACAAGTTGTTCTTTCTTACTCCTTTCAAGACTACCAATGCGCCAGAAACAACTTTGAGAATTCCATCTCGAATAGTCACAGTGTAACTTTGCTTCTAAGGTTCCAAATGAGATGAGATTCTTCTTCAAATTTGGTACGTACCATACTTCCGTCAGAATCCTTGTTATTCCATCATGGCATCTCAGTCAGATTGAACCTATATCAGTTGCTTGTAGAGCGTCATTGTTTTCCATGTAAACAACTCTTCCATCGAACTCTTCAAAGTTGAAAAACCACTCCTTGTTGTAACACATATGGTAGGTGCAACCAGAGTTCATAATCCACTCATCAGAGTGAGATTTTGACGATGTGTCGATCAAAACGAACTCTGACTCATCATCTTCATGTTTGGCGACATAGGCGTCTGAAGTCGACTTTGAAACGACCTTCACATTTTCTTTCTTCTTCAACTTTGGACAATCCTTCTTCCAGTGCCCAGTTTTGTGACATCCGAATCCTGAATCCCGTAACCAGAATGCGACATGTGGACAAAATACAAAACTCGCATATAACATAAAACATGGGATTTTTAAAACATTTTAAATGTCAAAACACGAGGCGAAAAACACAATTATTACAAACACTTGGTATTAACACATGTCCGAAACACTGTTTAAAAACAAAGAAAGTATGGGATCAATATTGTCCCCAATCCAAATCATAGTCCAAAAACCCGTACATGTGGTAAAGTCTCGGTAGTCGTCGACCGTGTTGCTACTCGTATTCCTCGGGATCTGAAAAATTCAACAACAGATGATTAAACATAAAGCTTAGTGAATGGCTTGGGTTGAGCCCAAAGAGCCTGTTCTCCATCAACTAGTATTTCTATACAATAATTTATGTATTTCACTTATCTATTTTAATTTCATGCAACAGTCTATTATAATTCATTAAATCCAATTGTTATTCCACGTATTATCGATATCATCTATTACTGACTCAAATCGCCTACCGGTATCAGATTCAACCATATTTCTCTATAATAGTACTGACTCCACTTCTTCAACCGGTACTACTACAAAGACGATCATGCAGATCCACCACAACTGACTCCACGTCGTCAACAATACCGGCTTCACTAAACATTCCTATAACAGTACTGACTCTACTTCGTCATCCGGTACTGTCGTAGGAACATTCACCAGAAAACATCAGTACTGATTCCATTCATCTACCGATACTGGTCCCACCACATATTTCCATAATAGTACTTACTCCACTTCGTCAACCAGTACTATTATGGAATATCCACACAATCCGCCAGTACTGACTCAATTCCTCAATCGGTACTGGTTATGCTTTCCCTTTTCCCTTGTACCACTACTAACACCACACCGTCAACCGGAACTAAGTAAGGGTTCATCAATCAATCAATCACATACATATTCACAACCATTTACCTTATATTCATATATTACTATTTTTATATTGTGGTGTAATTTATTATCAAATTAAAATTTGGTGTCTGAAAAGATCATATTTAAAATAATATGTTTAGAAAAATGTTATTTTTTATAAATTTTTTATTTTAATTTTATTTAGATATTTTATGGTTAAATCATATATACATAAATAAAAATGTTTAAAGTTTTAAACACCACGTCATCATTATTTTTTTAAATGTAATTATTAGAGGTTTAAAAGATTTCTAATTTAAAATGCATCTAATTAAAATAAATAAAAATAATTAATGTATAAAAACGATGAACAAATATCTACGTATTCCAAAAATTCAAATATACTAAAATATCAATGAATATATAATTAAAATAATTGATTTTAGTTTCATTGATTTAATTTACGATTATAAATAGTATAGTTATTATGTTATTATTTTGGAGATCAGAAAATGATTTAAAAAGATTTTTTAGATTATTTACAATATTACAATTAAAAATAAAAAATGGTTACAATATAAAAAATAGAATACAATATGTAAATATATGTATATTAGAAAATTTTATGTAACAAAGAAATTATAAGTAATAAATTTTAATAATACCGATTAATTAAAATTTGTTGTGAAACTTGCATATAATACTAGTTCTCATCTAGTATTTATTAAAGAATTAAGATTTAGTGTATAATGTTTTTTTCCTTACATTGAAATGTTTTTCTTTTATCTAAATTGGGTTAGAATTTTCAAATTTAACCTTTAAAATTATTGTTCCTTTGACTTTAAGTAGAGATATCAAAATGGGTCAGGTTATACGGATCGAACCGAACCGTTCAAAAAATCTAAACGACGATATTTTTAAAACATCGAATTGAATTTTAAAAATAAAAAAAATATGATTTTTTTAAAGAAATATATAATTTTTTTTATAAACTATCGAATTTTGTATATATTTTTATTGAATCGATAAACCGAATCGAATATTAAAATGATAATTTCTAGATTATATGAGTATACATATTAATAGTTATACATATGTATAAGTAATTTGTGAATATATAAATGGGTTTATATGGTTTATACGGATTTAATGGATCAATCCAACCCAACCCACTATTATTAACGGGTCGACCCAACCCAATCCGTTTACCCTTCAAATCCAAATGGGTTGGGTCCAAATGAATTGTGCCAACCCAATTGACATCACTAACTTTAAGCAACAAATTCAACAAAATAAAATAAAGAGAGATATACAAAAGCATAACCATCTCCCCCCCCCCCAAAAAAAAAAATATTCTAACCCAATTTTGTATTTATACTTAAGATATAAATAATAATTTAGATGGATTATACATAGGCAAATCTTATTTGTATTTAAATTCTTGTAAAATAAATTTGTAAAAAATTTTAAAATTACCTAACACTAATTTATTGTATTAGTTTCTCGTGTGAATTAACATATATCAAATTATATATACATTATGTAATATATTTTAATTGATTAATTATCATCCAATCAAATTGACGCTGATAAAGATATAGAGATTAATGTGCGGATAAAATTTAATATTTTATAATTATTTTTCTATAAAGGTATAGATTACAAAAGTAGAAAAAAATATTTTTTCATTATCTTTCTAAAACCGTCACATTATCTCAAATTTACTCTATAAATTTTAAAAAGGGACAAACTCAAAAAAACCCTGGAAGTTTTCTACTTTCATCAAAAAAACTTTCTACTTAAAATTCATAAAACAAAATCATCAACTATTAATTTTGAGCAAAAAGACCATTAACTATATAAAATTTTTAAAAACAATATTTCACTTTAAATTTGTTATAAAAACTCATCAATCATTAATTTTTATAAAAAAATAATCATCTATCTACAAAATATTTTGTTTTAAAATTTATTATAAAAATTTATAAAATTTAAAGAAAAAACATATATAAATTATATAATTCTACAAATCACAATAAAACATAATATTTATTTAAATTTATTATATCATAATATTTAGATTTCATATAAATATTTATAAATATCAATCTTTATATAATAAATTTGTATACAAATATTACATTTAAAATTCAGTATATTTTATTGGTTATAAATATGAAATTTAAAATTTTATTATATGTTACTATTTGATAGGTTGTAAATTGAGTACATTTTATTGGTTATAGGTTTTTATATTTAGAATAGAATGTGTTTTGAAAATTTCAAATAGTTGATGATTTTTTATTAAAATTATTTTATAAATCTATAAAAAAAATTAAAATGATAATTTACAATCTCTATAATAATATACAATAAAATTTTAAATATAATATTTACAACTAAGAAAAAATACTCAGTTTATAATCTATTAATATTAATATACACTTTTTATATTTTAATAAATAAATTTTTTTATTAAAATTAATAAATGATGATTTTTTATAACAAATTTAAAGTGAAAATTTGTTTTTAAAAAATTTATATAGTTAATGGTCTTTTTTATTCAAAATTAATAGTTGATGGTTTTTTATAATGAATTGGGAAATTCCCAAAAAAATCATCCAATTATGAGATAACTATCACATTCATCACGAACTTTTAAAATTTCCAAATTCATATTGGATTTGAAATTTTTTTCTAAAAAATCATTCGAAATTTAAATTTTAACAAAATCCTCATCGGAACAGAATTAATTTTGCCATATAGGCAGAAAGCGCCTACATGGTGCCTACGTGGCATGTATGTGTTCGCCATGTAGGATACACATAGTATTAATAATAAAAAATTAAAACAAAATTGGAAAAAATGTGAAAAAAATTATAAAAAATGTGAAAAAATTACAAAAAAATGTAAAAATTGTAAAAAATATAAAATTGTAAAACATTTTCAAAAACTGTAAAAAATTGTAAAAAATGTAAAATTGTAAAACAAAATGTAAAATTGTAAAAAAATGTAAAACATTTTCATAAAATGTAAAAAATTGTAAAACAAATTGTAAAAAATTAAAAAAATTTAATTTGTTTTTAAAAAAAGGGAAATTTCCAAAAAAATCATCCAATTACGAGATAACTAATAAATTCGTCACGAACTTTACAATTTTATATTTTTTACAATTTTTACAATTTTTGGAAATGTTTTGCAATTTTACATTTTTTACAATTTTTATAATGTTTTGCAATTTTTTTTACAATTTTTATAATTTTTACATTTTTTACATTTTTTGAAATTTTTTTTACAATTTTATATTTTTTACAATTTTTACATTTTTTTGTAATTTTTTTCACATTTTTATATTTTTTTACATTTTTTTCCAATTTTTTTAATTTTTTTATTATTAACGCCACGTGTATCCTACGTGGCGAACACGTACATGCCACGTAGGCGCCATGTAGGCGTTTTCTGCCTATGTGGCAAAATTAATTCTGTTCCGATGAGGATTTTGTTAAAATTTAAATTTCCAATGATTTTTTAGAAAAAAATTTCAAATCCAGTATGAATTTGGAAATTTTAAAAGTTCGTGATGAATGTGATAGTTATCTCATAATTGGATGATTTTTTTGGAAATTTCCCTAATGAATTTTAAGTAGAAGGTTGTTTGGGTGTAACTAAAAAACTTGAATTTTTTTTTGGGTTTGTCCCTTTTAAAAATACAAGATTACCCATATTTAAAAACTTCAGATTTAAAGCTAAGTAAAGAAAACGTTTTCCCCAAAATTTTAAATTAAAACTAGGTGTGATATTATTTTTATTGTCAATATAAAATATTTGCTATTTTATTATAGAAAATCATTGATATAAACATATCAAAAGTTATATATTGATATATACAGAAAAGAAAAAGATGAATGAATATATTAGAAAATTACTCATTATATTTTATTAATTTATATTTATATATATTTTTTAAAATTTTATTATTTAATATTCAATCATTCATTTCTTCCGTGTCAAAAAATTTCTTATATAGAAGAGACATATCAAAATAATATGAATATAAATTAATTTGTAAATTAAATATGTGAGTTTAAATTACTTGGAGTAATTGTAATGGAAATATTTGATGTTGTTCTTGAAGACGCTATGTTTTGTTAGGGTTCTTTTTTTTGTTGCATTAATGATTTTTTTTCCTATTTCATTATCTGTTTTTTTCATGCCATATGATGTTTTGGATTGTATATAAAGTTGGTAATATTTGTATGTGTAACTGGCTTTCAAGAACAACATCAAATATTTCCATTACAATTACTCCAAGTAATTTAAACTCACATATTTAATTTACAAATTAATTTATATTCATATTATTTTGATATGTCTCTTCTATATAAGAAATTGTTTGACACGGAAGAAATGAATGATTGAATATTAAATAATAAAATTTTAAAAAATATATATAAATATAAATTAATAAAATATAATGAATAATTTTCTAATATATTCATTCATCTTTTTCTTTTCTGTATATATCAATATATAACTTTTGATATGTTTATATCAATGATTTTCTATAATAAAATAGCAAATATTTTATATTGACAATAAAAATAATATCACACCTAGTTTTAATTTAAAATTTTGGGGAAAACGTTTTCTTTACTTAGCTTTAAATCTGAAGTTTTTAAATATGGGTAATCTTGTATTTTTAAAAGGGACAAACCCAAAAAAAAATTCAAGTTTTTTAGTTACACCCAAACAACCTTCTACTTAAAATTCATTAGGGAAATTTCCAAAAAAATCATCCAATTATGAGATAACTATCACATTCATCACGAACTTTTAAAATTTCCAAATTCATACTGGATTTGAAATTTTTTTCTAAAAAATCATTGGAAATTTAAATTTTAACAAAATCCTCATCGGAACAGAATTAATTTTGCCACATAGGCAGAAAACGCCTACATGGCGCCTACGTGGCATGTACGTGTTCGCCACGTAGGATACACGTGGCGTTAATAATAAAAAAATTAAAAAAATTGGAAAAAAATGTAAAAAAATATAAAAATGTGAAAAAAATTACAAAAAAATGTAAAAATTGTAAAAAATATAAAATTGTAAAAAAAATTTCAAAAAATGTAAAAAATGTAAAAATTATAAAAATTGTAAAAAAAATTGCAAAACATTATAAAAATTGTAAAAAATGTAAAATTGCAAAACATTTCCAAAAATTGTAAAAATTGTAAAAAATATAAAATTGTAAAGTTCGTGACGAATTTATTAGTTATCTCGTAATTGGATGATTTTTTTGGAAATTTCCCTTTTTTTAAAAACAAATTAAATTTTTTTAATTTTTTACAATTTGTTTTACAATTTTTTACATTTTATGAAAATGTTTTACATTTTTTTACAATTTTACATTTTGTTTTACAATTTTACATTTTTTACAATTTTTTACAGTTTTTGAAAATGTTTTACAATTTTATATTTTTTACAATTTTTACATTTTTTTGTAATTTTTTCACATTTTTTATAATTTTTTTCACATTTTTTCCAATTTTGTTTTAATTTTTTATTATTAATACTATGTGTATCCTACATGGCGAACACATACATGCCACGTAGGCACCATGTAGGCGCTTTCTGCCTATATGGCAAAATTAATTCTGTTCCGATGAGGATTTTGTTAAAATTTAAATTTCGAATGATTTTTTAGAAAAAAATTTCAAATCCAATATGAATTTGGAAATTTTAAAAGTTCGTGATGAATGTGATAGTTATCTCATAATTGGATGATTTTTTTGGGAATTTCCCAATTCATTATAAAAAACCATCAACTATTAATTTTGAATAAAAAAGACCATTAACTATATAAATTTTTTAAAAACAAATTTTCACTTTAAATTTGTTATAAAAAATCATCATTTATTAATTTTAATAAAAAAATTTATTTATTAAAATATAAAAAGTGTATATTAATATTAATAGATTATAAACTGAGTATTTTTTCTTAGTTGTAAATATTATATTTAAAATTTTATTGTATATTATTATAGAGATTGTAAATTATCATTTTAATTTTTTTTATAGATTTATAAAATATTTTTAATAAAAAAATCATCAACTATTTGAAATTTTCAAAACACATTCTATTTTAAATATAGAAACCTATAACCAATAAAATATACTCAATTTACAACCTATCAAATAGTAACATATAATAAAATTTTAAATTTTATATTTACAACCAATAAAATATAATGAATTTTGAATAAAAAAATTCACTTTGGGAATATTACAAACGTCATCGTCATTTTTTTCAATAATAATACTTTCTGTGGAACGATACAAATGTTATCATCCATTAATTTATATCAGTTATTGTGTAATAGAATTTTAAAATTTCTGATCAAAAATATATTCCATCATATATTTTTTATTGTTCTAAATATTATGAAATAAGTTTGTTATTTTTTATAATAATAATAATAAACATATAAATAAATTATATGTAGAATTTATAAATAAATTCATCTATTTACCGAAAGTTTTATCTATGTGATTCTCTTTCTATTTTTTATAGTTTTTTCTGTTTGATTTATCTATTTTTCCTAGATATTTGAATTTCTTTTCAAAGGTAAAAAAAATCTCTATAATTTTTTCTCAAAGATTTTATTTTTTATGAATTTCATCTAAATTAAAAAACATTCGTAATGTGTTTTCTAATTTTATAAGATTAAAATATTTATAGATAAAAATTCATGATGAATTTTGTTTTTGCAGAATATTACTAATTTTCCAGTGAAGATGAAATTTTATTATTTATAAGTTTTTTTTTAATTTGTAATTTTTATTATTCATTAATATCGTATTTATACTAAAAAATATTTCAATATCTACGGATATCAAAACAAAACCAAATTTTAAGAAAAAAAGAAATCAATGATATCTATTCATTTCTGAATTAAAAAAAATAATATTTATAAAATCTATTATAACTATTTAAAAAATAATATTCATAAAATTCCTATCAACATGTTGTATATGAAATGAGGAAAACCGGTTTTTGAACTCTTTCGCGTGTTTGCACAGTTCAGACATTTTGGGGAGCGGTTTTCCATTGATCTTTGAATGTGTTTCATGAGAAAATCGATTCTCAAGTATCAAATAAGTGACGGTGATATATTTACTAATCATGAAGCTTTTCACGAACTTTCAAAGTAAGAATTAAAAGAGAAATGCACAATGCATGGAATTAAAAATATTAAATGACCTTAAATTTTATCATTTATTTATTTTTTTATTTTTGGTTCTTGAGATCACTAAATCACATCAACGTTAATATAAGTTAGAAAATAGATTTTTTTATTAAGTTCTATTATAATGGATAATTTAAATAGGGTTTTTAAATAAAATATTGGTTAACTTGACTAACTTATAAAGTAATAATATTTTATAAATTTTTTATGTTAAAACTTTATTATCATGATGTGATAAATTTTGTTGATATTAAATTAGGAAAAAATAATATAGAGTATTTATTTGATAAAAAAGAATATATTTGTGTATTAGTTTCTATTATAATGTTAAACTATTTTAATACAAATTTGAATTATTTAGAAAAGAAGTAAAAAATATACGTGGATATTATTAAACCAATGTAAATTCAAAAAACTGTCATTTAAAAAATTATGTTAATATACGTGGATCTGCTATTATACTTGAGTGTTATATCTCCTCACCCCCCTTTCTATAAAAAAATTACTCAATACTTAAAAAAAATAACATTCATCTTTTTCTATTTCTCTATTCTTTTTTTCTAAACTTAACCTTCCATAAAAATTTTGTAGGAAAATGTTCCTACGAGATATATATTTTTTTTAATAAAAAGAAAAAAATTCACATTGAATAAGGGAAACCATCATACTTGTACAAGTCATAATAACGCCAATATCTTCTAAACCAAACAATGTGTCTAATGATATACCCTTTGGTAGAAACTGTAGAATGGAAAAAGGGAAAATTTTTTTTAGAGTTTCGGCACACCCACTCCACTTTGTTGTATTCATCCTTCTATGTACCTACAAAAAATGCAGAATTCCAATGATAGGATTGTTATAATTTAATTCATTTTATTTGAATAATTCATTCTTACCTTGAAAAAGTTATTTTCAAATCAGAAGTTGTGAAGCATATAGAAATTGAACCGAAAAACTTAAAAAAGAGTTTAAAATATTGTCTCGAATAAAAAAACTGAAGGTTTTGATAATCTGTATCAAGTCTTAATATATGTTAATTATTTTCAAAATTTTCATATTTAAACTTTGGTTAATGGAGTATAACCTGAACTTTTATTGTTATTAGCCAATGTATGTAGAGGAGAAGTTGAAATCTTGAGTAGAGGTTTTCCAAGATTCACACAGTCCATTGCAAATGCACCTTTTCAAAACATCACGGTTCAAAAATTTAAAAAAAAACATCATAATTGAAAAAAAAAAATGGAGCATTTGAACCCCTGAATATGACTAATTGAATGGTAAAGGGATATAATTATGCTTCAAGACTCAGAAACATTTTACTCACGTAATTAGATGGATCATACCTGAAGAGCCACACAATTATCTATGTTAAGATCCTTTTGCGAAGGACTCTCAAGAAGTGAAGTTGATAATTTTGTTCCGAACGGGAATATTTAGATAGCTAACAAATGACAACTTGATTCCAAATCCAGCTGCAATTAACAAAACTCTCCATGTGAACCATTTCTTTCAATCTCGTTGATGAAGAAGGTTTGTCAAGCGTCCGAAGAAGTTGGTTCCTGAAATAGAAAATAGAAAATAAATAAATAAAACGCAATGATATTATATCAATTGGACTTGCAAGGGAAAATTATGGCTTATACACTAATGTGATATGACATCTGCGATCAAATCAATTAACATGGGTACTGATTTTGTTTTTGTCGTTTAAATAGTAAGAGAGAAGAGAGAAATTTTATAATATGCAACGTATATGTTATAACATTTAATGAATCATTTATTTGTAAAGAAATAATTATAATTTTATAGGAAAGTAGATAAAAACTTTGAATGTCATACTAATATCTAATTGCCGTTGGAATATGAAATTTTTTTGGCCCTTCGTTTGCCCCATTCTCTAACAATCATCAATGTAGTGGACTAATACATTTATCATAATAATAAATATGGTTAGTTGGTCAATGAATAGCATGCGTTTTTGTAACATCCCATAAAACGTTAAAAAAAAACAAATAAAGAAAGAAAAAAAAAGGGGAAAACATGTCTCCATGTTTCCTTCACCCACTCTCGTGCCCCACCCCCTATGCTACTCACCCACCAATCAACGTCATCTCCTTCTTCTTTTTATATGCCTTACCTCTTCTCCTCCTTCTTAATTTCTCTGCGCTCTCTCCCTTACTCTAACTCTTCCTCCAGCAGAAACTCACAACCAAGCACTTGATCAAAGAACGGTAAGAAAATATCCTTCCTTTTCTTTTCCTTCTCATTATCCTGTAATTTCTTTAACTCTCTCATAAGAAATCATTACTTTCTTCATCTGAAACTCCCTCTAGTTATTATCACGAACGGAGTCGGGCGAAGAAAAAACTCAATCCAAAATTAACCCACGACCCTCTAAGAGACAAAGGAACTCAACGGTGAGTGAATCAAGTTCAATTCGAAAAATTCAATTTCCTTTGATTCTTGGTGATTTCGACATGTTTTCATTAAATTGATGTTTGATTTATATTATGGAATGACTTTTGTGAATTTTAGGTTTAACATGTTGAATCTTGATGAGTTTTGAATGTTTTTATGGAATCACGAGATTCGTATCGGACCAAATTAATTTCGGTCTGAAATGAACTGAGAATTAAGATATGAAAAATGTGATAATAATAAATTTTTGAAATAATAGTAATATTAATAATAATGATAATAATACTAATAACCATAATAATAATACTTTGAAATTAATAATA
>NW_010965625.1:833641-839781 GCF_000463585.1 Tarenaya hassleriana
TCCGCCGCGGAAATACTTGTCAGGTTCGGGCCCGAACCTGGCAGAGTAAGTCCGTACCACCTCCTCGGGAGACCCCAATCTGCCCGAATCTCAGGTATGTGTAATGCCCTCATCCTCGGGATACTCATATCCCGGGGTCCGCTCCGTCGCTAACGGATACGTTGGCGCGGTTCTAAAAACCGTGTGTTCCTCGTCACGCAATAGTACCGACTACAATCGGCTATCCACGCAAGTCATCGGGGTGCCCATAACCGTCCTATCATTCGGACGTTGGCGCGATTACATTATCGCCACATTCACCCGGTATTGAGAGGTGACATCAATGCCGGAGTCGGGTGACACGCCTAGCATCGAGAGGTGACATCGATGCTAGGGTGGGGTGTTGTGTTCGGGCGGAGAAAATAAAAAGATACTTATGCCGGATTCCGAGTGTGTGCGGAGTAGATGGAATCCGAGGAGAGAGGTGGTTGTGCTACGCACATGGGGAGTACATACCTACGCATGGTGCGCGTAGAGACGATTTGACGGACTCTGTCCTGCGACTTGTCGTACGGCCGACTTGTCGTACGGACTTGATTGTGATTGCTGCGTGCTTACAGTGATTCATGTTTTCAATTACTGTTTATTAGAATACTAGTATATACACACATATATATATATGCTTGTGTTTTCCCTGGCACCATGAGAATGGAACTCCGGGTTACGCCCGAGTTCACTTTCTAAGCAATTAGCTTAGGACGTTGTTACGCAACGTTTCAGGTCGTGAGCAGCAGTAGCCGAGGAGCGGACACCGGAGACCTGGGCAGCTTACCACTACTGATCATGTATAATTATGTATTTTTAATACATCTATATTCTGGGAAACAATTTGTTTTTATATCGGTGGTTGACTTTTAAGGTTTGTAATAATGTTATACTACCACTCGATTATGTATAATTATAACTGCGAATAATGTATCATATATGTATACGAGTGTTTCTTTCGCTAACTCTGAAAAGAAAAGTTTTAAATGCCCGCGGAAAAGTGGAAAAATGTTATTTTATTTTACTTGTCCATGTGACGCAACTCGTATTACGGGATACGGGTTTCGGGTGTCACAATGTTGGTATCAGAGCAGTTCTTTCCACGGGGAAAGGATGTGCTCGTATTTTCACTGGAATTTGGGAATGGGTAAAAATGATTTTTAAAGATTTTATAAAAACCCAAGCATGATCACCAGGTTCCGATACTAAATAAAAGTTTCTTGTCCGCAGTAGCTATGCCTCCACGACGTGCTGCACCTGTGCAACGACCTCAAGGACCGAGGGCACCTCCGCCGAATAACGACATGGCAGAAATGCAACGACAATTCGCATTGTTCCAAGGGAACGTCTGGCAGTTCATACGAGGATGCATGCAACCGCCACCGCCACCGCCACCGCCACCGCCTGCTGCTCCACCGGCAGCAAGGCCGGAAGGAGGTTTACCACCACCACCACCGATGCCTGCACCTCAGGGGATGCCAGGGCAAGTTGTAGTGGACTACTTGCCATTCGTCAAGGAACTCCGAGCCTTGGGCACTCCGGAGTTTGAGGGTTCTCTTAGCCCGGAGGCAGCAGAAGACTGGATGATCAAGATCACCCACCACTTCAACTATATCAGGTGCCCGCTGGGATACCGCACTGAGTTAGCGAGCCATCATCTGGCTGGCGCGGTTCGCCACTGGTGGGAGGAAGTTGTACGTGAGGCTCCCGCAGGACACCAATTCTCGTGGGAAGAGTTCCGGGCGAAGTTCGAGCAGAAGTACTACCGGAGGCAAGATCAGAGTCACCGTATTACGGAATTCCTTCGTCTTGAACAGGGAAACATGACTGTTCGAGAGTACGAAGCGGAATTCAACCGGTTGCTGAAGTATGGAGGCCATCTAGTGCCAACTGAGGAGTACAAGATCCAGAAATTCATTGCTGGGTTACGTGCTTCTCTCAGGAGAATGATCGAGTGTCATGAATACCCTACGTTGAGTCGGTATATCAACCAACTCGACAAGGTGGAACGCAGCGAGAAGGAGAGGATGGAAGCAAAGAGACAAGATCGTGGTCCCTACAGGAGAGTGCCAATCAACCGTCCCCCGATGAGAGTTGGACAGACGAGTCAACCCCGCGACAAGGGGAAGGCTCCGGCGTATCGTCCCACATCAACCGTCCCCCGATGAGAGTTGGACAGACGAGTCAACCCCGCGACAAGGGGAAGGCTCCGGCGTATCGTCCCACGACCCCGGCTCAGCCAATACAATATAAAAGGCCATGTGCTAAGTGTGGTCGAGACCATACTGGACCCTGTGGTAACACCATGACATGTTACCGCTGCGGTCAACCAGGGCATTTTGCTGCGAGATGCACTGCGAACATAGCTCCTCAGACCAACAACAAGCCACCGCGTCCAGCACAAGGGAGATCGGGTGTGGCTCCTAGAGTTTATGCTCTCACAGCTGAGGAGGATGTCCAGGAGGAGCCATACACTGTGGAGGAGCCATTTGCTGCAGAGCCATTGACCACTTACGAGGCCACTGATGAAGAGTATGTGGAGGAGGCTGATGTTGCCGCTATCACAGGTATCATTTGCATATACGATGTTGTATGCTTCACTTTGTTTGACACAGGAGCTACACATAGCTTCTTGAGTGAGAAAAAGGCAGGAGAGTTGTCAATCATGGAAATCGATACGACTACACCTTTTATGGTGTGTACACCTGCAGGACAGACTCTTCCAGTACAGGGGATTTTGCATTGCATGCCCTTGACTATCTGTGGGAGGGTGTTGATTGCAGATCTTATTGTCGTACCTATCCGGGGTTACGACCTAATACTGGGAATGGATTGGTTATCGAAACATCAAGCCCAGATTGACTGCCGTCAGCGAACTATTTGGTTCACTGAGGAGAATGGAGGATTCGAGTTCGTTGGGAACAGATCACGGAAGGTGTACCCCATTATATCAGCCCTGAAGGCTAACAGGATGATCGAGAAAGGGAATGAAGCCTTCCTGGTTGTAATCACAGCAACCGAAGAAGTAGAAGCAAAACTGGAAGATACTGCTGTGGTTCGGGAATTTCCCGATGTGTTTCCTGATGAACTACCTGGACTACCACCAGAACGGGAGGTAGACTTCTCCATTGAGGTTGTGCCAGGAACGGAGCCAATATCTAAGACTCCCTATCGGATGGCTCCGACCGAGATGGCAGAACTGAAGAAACAGTTGAACGAACTAATGGAGACAGGGTTTATCCGACCGAGCGTATCACCGTGGGGAGCACCGGTGTTATTTGTGAAGAAGAAGGATGGTAGTATGCGACTCTGCATCGACTACCGAGGCCTGAACCAAGTGACCATCAAGAATCGGTACCCCTTACCGAGAATTGATGAGCTGCTTGACCAGTTGCAAGGAGCGAAGTGGTTTTCTAAGATCGACTTGCGTTCTGGGTATTATCAGATCCGTGTAAAGGCTGAGGATATCCAGATGACTGCCTTTCGGACGAGGTACGGTCACTTCGAATTCGTGGTCATGCCATTTGGGTTGACGAATGCCCCAGCCGTCTTCATGCAGTTAATGCACCGGGTGTTCATGGATTATCTCGATGAGTTCGTCATAATATTCATTGATGATCTCTTGATATATTCACCGGACCAGCAGACGCATGAAGAACACTTGCGGAAAATCTTATGGCGATTGAGAGAAAATCAACTATACGCTAAATTCAGCAAGTGTGGATTTTGGTTGCAAGAAATCGGATTCCTTGGTCATGTTGTTTCGGCACAAGGTATCCAGGTTGATCCAGCAAAGATTGAGGCAGTAATGGATTGGAAGACGCCCACCAATGCAACTGAGATTCGAAGTTTCTTGGGCTTAGCAGGTTATTACCGCCGTTTCGTTGAAGGATTTGCTAAGCTGGCAAAGCCCCATGATTTGTAGCGGCTCATCACGAAAGTGAACATTATGGGTAACCTCAATCTCCTGCGGCCGTAAAATGTGGGATGGATCTGCCACGTATTTTCGTAACATGGACACGTGGAATACATCATGTATGTTGCCGAGTTCTGCCGGTAACTCCACTCGATACGCTACTGCTCCAACTTTTTCAATCACTGGATACGGCCCAATATAACGAGGCTTGAGCTTCCCCGTTTTACCGAACCTTGCATGCCCTTTAATTGCCTGTACTCGAAGGAATACTTGATCGCCCTCTTCTAGTTGGAAATCCCGTCTCTTTTTGTCTGCATAAGACTTCTGACGATCTTGTGCGACCTTCAGATTAACCTTGATATTCCTGATAACCTCAGTCGTTTCCTCCACAATTTCAGACCCGAAATTTCGTCGTTCTCCGATTTCCGTCCAACATGGTTGTGGACCGATTAACCAAATCGTCACATTTTATACCGATCCGACAAGAGTACACAGTTGAGAGGTTGGCACGGATCTATGTGGATGAGATCGTCCGATTACATGGAGTGCCGAGTGAGATTATCTCTGACAGAGATCCTCGCTTTACCTCAAGACTGTGGAATGCGATACAAGATGCGTTGGGAACGAAACTGAAGATGAGCACGGCATATCACCCACAGACAGATGGGCAGTCGGAACGAACCATCCAAACGCTGGAAGATATGTTGAGAGCATGTATATTGGATTGGGAAATTCCGTGGGATCGACACCTAATGTTGTGCGAATTTGCGTACAACAACAGTTTTCATGCTAGTATCGGTATGCCACCTTATGAGGCGTTGTATGGGCGGCCTTGTAAGACTCCACTATGTTGGACGGAAATCGGAGAACGACGAAA
Organism: Tarenaya hassleriana; assembly: GCF_000463585.1. Classification (NCBI taxonomy): domain Eukaryota; kingdom Viridiplantae; phylum Streptophyta; class Magnoliopsida; order Brassicales; family Cleomaceae; genus Tarenaya; species Tarenaya hassleriana. The sequence continues at coordinate 838,459 of NW_010965625.1, forward strand.
TTTCGGGTCTGAAATTGTGGAGGAAACGACTGAGGTTATCAGGAATATCAAGGTTAATCTGAAGGTCGCACAAGATCGTCAGAAGTCTTATGCAGACAAAAAGAGACGGGATTTCCAACTAGAAGAGGGCGATCAAGTATTCCTTCGAGTACAGGCAATTAAAGGGCATGCAAGGTTCGGTAAAACGGGGAAGCTCAAGCCTCGTTATATTGGGCCGTATCCAGTGATTGAAAAAGTTGGAGCAGTAGCGTATCGAGTGGAGTTACCGGCAGAACTCGGCAACATACATGATGTATTCCACGTGTCCATGTTACGAAAATACGTGGCAGATCCATCCCACATTTTACGGCCGCAGGAGATTGAGGTTACCCATAATGTTCACTTTCGTGATGAGCCGCTACAAATCATGGACTATAAGACGAAGCAGTTGAGGAATAAGGCGATCCCCTTGGTCAAAGTCCTATGGCGGAGTCAGGGAGTCTCCGACATGACTTGGGAACCAGAGAAGGAAATGCGTGAACAACACCCTCATCTTTTCGGTAAATACTCTAATCTAATTTTAATTCAAATTCGAGGACGAATTCATTTTAAGGGAGGTGGATTGTAACATCCCATAAAACGTTAAAAAAAAAACAAATAAAGAAAGAAAAAAAAAAGGGGAAAACATGTCTCCATGTTTCCTTCACCCACTCTCGTGCCCCACCCCCTATGCTACTCACCCACCAATCAACGTCATCTCCTTCTTCTTTTTATATGCCTTACCTCTTCTCCTCCTTCTTAATTTCTCTGCGCTCTCTCCCTTACTCTAACTCTTCCTCCAGCAGAAACTCACAACCAAGCACTTGATCAAAGAACGGTAAGAAAATATCCTTCCTTTTCTTTTCCTTCTCATTATCCTGTAATTTCTTTAACTCTCTCATAAGAAATCATTACTTTCTTCATCTGAAACTCCCTCTAGTTATTATCACGAACGGAGTCGGGCGAAGAAAAAACTCAATCCAAAATTAACCCACGACCCTCTAAGAGACAAAAGAACTCAACGGTGAGTGAATCAAGTTCAATTCGAAAAATTCAATTTCAACAACTGGAAGGATATTTGGGAGCTTACACAGGCATTAGAGGACGGAAATGAGGAAAAATTCGAGTTTCTGCGTTCTGACTCGACCGAGTCAAGTATTGACTCGGTTCGAGTCAACTCTCTGGAAGGTTTAGAAGCTCTATTAGCTTCTAACTCGGTGTGCACCCGTGTTGACTCGACCTCCCTGTATTCTGACTCGGACCGAGTCAGTTCTCTGAGCAAAGTCGAGCCACTTCTTACTGTCG
>NW_010965625.1:839880-867821 GCF_000463585.1 Tarenaya hassleriana
TAATAATAATAATAATAATAATAATATTAATAATAATAATAATAATAATAATAATAATAATAATAATAATAATAATAATGCTAATGATGATAATGATAATAATAATATTAATAACGATAAGGATGATATAATAATAATAATAATAATAATAATAATAATAATAATAATAATAATAATAATAATAATAAATCGGTCTGAATAGACCGACCTTAATAATTCGGATCAAAGCTAATTAAAATAAAATGCATTCGAACACAGTCTAGATCAGACCGGTTGTAGCTCAGATCAAACCAAATCTAAAAGTAAGTGCGAAACTACGGGACAACCCGAACTGGTAATTTGGCAGACCGAAATCTAATTTGAACAAATTAAATTTAAAAAAAAAAACAAAAAGAGTTTGGGACGACCGCCCGAAGCCAAAAATTTTAATACTCAATTTGACTTCTACAGACCCAGAGGAGCTCTAGAAAGTTCCCTACTCATCATCCAATTCGCTACCCACTACTCGCAGCCCGCAAGCATAACCCGAGGTGAGTGAACTCGAGTTTAATTCGGAAGTCTATTGACATGGGGTTTGGGTTTGGAGTGTCCTATGATTAAATGACGTATGATTCATGCTTTGAGTGAAATAAGAATTTTTGGTGAATTACCCGTAGCAAATCATGTGTGTTTGTGCGAATTTGGTAGAAAAGATAAAATGTAAAATATACCGAAAATATGGGTCAGACCAGACCCCACGTAGTCTGGACCCAAAATAAAAACAAGGTAAGGGTAAAAACCACGGAACGAACTGAACTGATTTTTCCGGGCGGATCGGGACCAGGTAAGTCGTACCGGAGGTACAATACAGTAGTATGAATGAAAAGACTGAAAGAAAATATATAAAGAAATATAAAAGACTACGCAAGCGGAATTGCATGTATAGTAAATAAACTATATAAATGCATGTGATCGGGGTAGCTGGCATGGCACTAGCGTTAATTCGGAAGGGTTCGGATTAACGTTTAGCGCGTGATTGTAGAAATAGACGTTTGTGAATGATGGCACGATGGTTGCGAGATTGCGTCCCATCTACGGGCCATCTGATCTGGGTCGGATGTCACCCGTATGGGATATGATTGTGAATGTGGCGATGATATAATCGCGCCAACGTCCGAATGACAGGACGGTTATGGGCACCCCGATGACTTGCGTGGATAGCCGATTGGGGTCGGTACTATTGCGTGACGAGGAACACACGGTTTTTAGAACCGCGCCAACGTATCCGTTAGCGACGGAGCGGATTCCGGGAGATGAGTCTCCCGAGGATGAGGCAATACATATACCTGAGATTCGGGTGGATTGTGGTCCCCCGAGGAGGTGGTACGGACTTACTCTGCCAGGTTCGGGCCCGAACCTGACAAGTATTTCCGCGGCGGACGGTCGGCGAGGGAGAGTTGCAGCGATTGGCTCTCTCGTTATAGTCGACGGCGTCGGTTGTAGCCGACGTCAGGTGAACTCCGGTATTGAGAAGCGACATCAATGCCGGAGCGGGGACCCGCCTAGCATCGAGAGGTGCCATCGATGCTAGGGTGGGGTGTTGTGTTCGGGCGGAGAAAATAAAAAGATACTTATGCCGGATTCCGAGTGTGTGCGGAGTAGATGGAATCCGAGGAGAGAGGTGGTTGTGCTACGCACATGGGGAGTACATACCTACGCATGGTGCGCGTAGAGACGATTTGACGGACTCTGTCCTGCGACTTGTCGTACGGCCGACTTGTCGTACGGACTTGATTGTGATTGCTGCGTGCTTACAGTGATTCATGTTTTCAATTACTGTTTATTAGAATACTAGTATATACACACATATATATATATGCTTGTGTTTTCCCTGGCACCATGAGAATGGAACTCCGGGTTACGCCCGAGTTCACTTTCTAAGCAATTAGCTTAGGACGTTGTTACGCAACGTTTCAGGTCGTGAGCAGCAGTAGCCGAGGAGCGGACACCGGAGACCTGGGCAGCTTACCACTACTGATCATGTATAATTATGTATTTTTAATACATCTATATTCTGGGAAACAATTTGTTTTTATATCGGTGGTTGACTTTTAAGGTTTGTAATAATGTTATACTACCACTCGATTATGTATAATTATAACTGCGAATAATGTATCATATATGTATACGAGTGTTTCTTTCGCTAACTCTGAAAAGAAAAGTTTTAAATGCCCGCGGAAAAGTGGAAAAATGTTATTTTATTTTACTTGTCCATGTGACGTAACTCGTATTACGGGATACGGGTTTCGGGTGTCACAGTTTTTTTTTTCATTTTATTAGTGGGTAATGAATTTTTTACCACGATTTTTTGGTATATTTTTATTTTATTATTTATTTAGATATTTTGAGATGCCATATAATACCATATAAATTAAATTCTAAATAAAAAATGCCATATGAATGATGAGGTGGCTTCATGAAAAGCCTTCAAACACAATTTTTAATATATATAAATTTGTAAAAAACAATATTTGGTCAAAGTAACTGGAAATTTATTATCATTTATTCTTTCTTTCACTAATCGTTGACTTGACCCATTTTACGACACACAAGAAAAGAACTCACCAGAAACAAGTAAAGAACACAACGACGCATCGATTCTCACGCCAAACTTTCTTATGTTACCTTTAACTTAATATTATATTTTCATAATTTTCACAAAAAATATTTTCATAAACAAATATGATGATTATAATATATATATATAGGACATGACTCAAATAATATAATTCCAAACGTGGAAACAAAGTTTTCCATGTTCTTAAAACATTTCAACATATTACACATGGCGATTTATTCTTCGAATAGGTTAATATTTTTCTTTCATTTTTATGTATTAAATTTTTGTGTTGAAAATATATATGTATACAATATATATAAAGTTTACAACTGACTTTCAATCAATTACAGGTACATTGTACGACATAGAAAATTTAGTTTTTTTTTGTCTATGTAAGAATGTAAAAATAATGAGATGGAATTACAAGATCTGACTCCAATAATATATTTCATATTCAATATTTTTTTTAAAAAACTTAGCACATTACATATGTATTTTTTATTTGATTATATACTTTTTGTTTCATTTTTATTTATTTAATGTTCAATATTGAATGTGAATATATATATACACACGTTAAAAAATATTATTCGAGAAAAAAAAAAGAAAATTATTAGGGAGTATGGCTTTGAGAAATTGGGCCTGAGCCCACTTTTCCATTAACCATAACGATGAATATATAAAATAAATTCCCCATTTTAAATTATTTACTTTCCTCGCTGAAAATTACGTCTCTCTCTGTTTATTCTTTCTTCGTCTCCGTCTTCCTCCTTTTCTTCTTCTTCTTCTTCTTCTTCTTCTCTCTCGCGGTCTGACATTTCTTAGATTCCGCCAATGGCTTCCGCTGGAAATTCGGACTCCACCTCAGCGGCGGACAAGCTCTTCTTCTGCTATCAGTGCAATCGCACCGTCACCGTCTCCATTTCTTCATCCACTGACCCTTTTTGCCCTCTCTGCAACGACGGTTTCCTCGAAGAATACGAGGACCCTAACCCTAATCCGAGCCCCAATCTTAACCCTAGCGGGGTTTTCCCGTTCTCTGATCCTCTATCGTCTCTCCTCCCGATCTTATTCGCGCCCTCGGCGTCGCCTTCTTCCAACGTAATCGATTTCTTCAACCCGAGCATCTTCGGTCAACCGATGCCGGGACGGTCCACGCAGCCTGACCCCATCGCTTTCGACCCTGTTACATTTCTTCAAAACCATCTTCAGAGCTTGCGTTCGAGCGGTACTCACGTTCAGTTCGTGATCGAGAACCACCCTTCGGATCCTGAGTTCCGGTTACCGGGAAATCTCGGGGACTACTTCTTTGGTCCGGGTCTTGAGCAGTTGATTCAACAGCTTGCGGAGAATGATCCGAATCGATACGGGACTCCTCCGGCCTCGAAATCTGCCATAGATGCGCTCCCAACGGTGAAGGTAACGGAAGACTTGTTAAATTCGGAGATGAACCAGTGCGCTGTCTGTATGGATGAATTCGAGAAGGGTAGTGACGCGAAGCAGATGCCTTGCAAGCATGTATATCATCAACATTGCTTGCTTCCATGGCTGCAATTGCACAACTCTTGCCCTGTTTGTCGGTATGAGTTACCTACAGATGACCCTGATTATGAGAACATGAATCATGGAGCTCAGAGAAGCGGTGACGGACAAGGAACGGGCGAGAACCAGACGACACCTAGGAGGTTTAGTATATCGTTGCCGTGGCCATTCAGGCGACAAGATGGAGGCTCGGGCTCAGGTTCTGTGTCGGGTGCGCCTGGAAATGTTGGTGGTGGAGCTAATTTGGAGACTAGACAAGAAGATTTGGATTGAGGTTTGTCATGCACACTTTATCTTTGTGTCTCAGCTTTGGGTCCTCTCAAATATTGAATTTTTTGTTTGTTACCTGTCCTGTGCTCGAACGGATTACTTGCTAGTTTTCAGACAATTGGGCGTTCCTGTGAGCTTTGAGAATGTGAAAATGGCAGAGAGATTGTAGTAAGTTGGTCACTAATGCGATACTGAGGTTATGTGAAGCCATGGTAGCAGTTCATAGTAGGGCTAGAGTTTGAAGATATGTTCATGTAGCTTGTTCTTTTGCAAAATCCTATTGTTCCCAAATGCAATATAGACATCGGTCTCGGCAATGATTGTATGTGGTCCTTGGACGGGGATGTTCAATTATCATTGAGAGCTGTCGATGTTTTTGTAGAAAACTTGGTGCTCGCAAATGCATTATAGACATCGGTGTCGGTGATGATTGTATATGGTCCCTGGAAGAGGATGTTCAAGGATTATTGATTGTATATGGTCCTTGGGATTCAGGCAATGTTAGCATCTAAACTTGGTGCTGGTGCAACAATTTTCTGGTCTGTGATATTGGTTACTTAGGAGTCTGATAAACCTTTTAGAGCATACGTGAGGAGGGCTCCAAGAGGAGGAGGGGTAGAAATGGAAGAAGCTGTTATGGAGAGAGAGACTGGAGAAGAAGCACGAATAACGGGAGGTGCAGAGGAAGTTGGGAAAACCACAGGGAATTGACGCGTGTGATTCCTGAGGTTCTTATGGGATATATATATATACTAGGCTGCTTGTATAGGTTGGTAAGACCAGCTCATTGGTGTTAATGATGGGATATATATATCGTTTTTCCTTTTCCGTTTGGGGTATCAGAAAATTGAGAGAAGTATTGAGGTGGGTAGAGTTTTTGATCTCTGTAATGGGGAAAAACTCTGTATTGTTCTTGGTTTATTAAGAAATACAAGCAGTTTATTATCTAATTCCTTATCATTTGGTATCAGAGCACCATCGATTCAGCATGCCGCCAAAAGACAAAGATCATAAGGTCGAACGTCTAGAGGAGGCCATGAATATCAAGATGGGTCACTTTGAATCTCGCATCACCGATGTGCACTCCAGTGTTGCGTCGATTCAGAGGGATGTTGCTACCATGATGGAAAAGATGATGGCGATGATGGAATCGCAGCGTGCTCCAGGCCCCTCGCTACCTCCTGTGGCAGTCTTAGGTGAGATTTCTTCTGCTTCCCAGTCGAATCTTCACAGGGAAGGGAAGGCTCCACTCCTGGATACCCAGATGCTGCCGACGGTGACGGAAATCATTGATGCGCCGTTACCACCGGACACACCACGGGGTGAAGCAAACTGCGCTCAGTTCATCGCGGGTGCGGATCTGACTTACCGGAAAATCGAAATGCCAGTCTTCGAGGGATCCAACGTGGCGGGTTGGGTTGCAAGGGCTGAACGTTATTTTCGGCTGGGTCATGTTGCGCCGGCGGAGTGGCTCAATCTCGCCTCCCTGAGCATTGACGGCGAGGTACTCCACTGGTATGATTGGCAGTGTGGAAATCGGCCGTTTACGGATTGGTCGGATTTCAAACAACGCCTGTTACGCCGTTTTGATTATCGTCTGATGGGTTCTGTCGGTGCCCGACTGTTCTCCCTTCACCAACAATCCTCGGTGCTTGAATATCTTCGCGGATTTGAAGAACTCCTCGCCCAGCTGGTTGGCGTCCCAGAGTTTGTGTTAGAGTGCGGCTTCAAGAACGGGTTACGAGCGGATCTCCGAAATGGTATTGAGGTTCTGAATCCTCTGGGTCTTGAGGCTACGATCGAGCTAGCGTTTCGTTTGGAGCGGACTAGCTACAACATGGCGACCGAGCTGTCGAAATCCTCTGATCACCGGTCTTCGAAGCAGTCGCCAGGAGCGGTGGGGAACGCTTTCCGGACTGTGTCGATTCCCACAGGTGGGGTCGGTGGTCATCCTCGTGGACCCAGGGATCGCCGCCACGAGTCGTTGGGCTTGCCTGCTTTAGGCCCATTACCTGGGGCCCAAGTGGAGCCCACTTTTATTCCTCCTAAGGGCACGTTTCGAAAGATTTCTGATACAGAAATGGAGGACCGCCGAAAGCGAGGACTGTGTTTCCGTTGTGACGAAAAATACTTTTTTGGTCACAAGTGCAAACTCAAGGAGCTTCAAGTTATCGTGGTCCAAGAGGACGGCGAGACACTGTTGGCCGCCGATGCTCACCCAGACCCCGTTCCGGAGGAGCCGCCGGTTGCGCCGGAAATTGCTGAGTTATCTCTCAACTTCGTCGTTGGTCTGACATCGCCAAAGACGCTGAAGCTTCAAGGATCCATTTCGAAGCTACCTGTGATTGTTATGGTGGATAGTGGAGCCACACATAATTTCATTTCTTGGGAGGTGATACGAAAACTTCGCATTTGTCCGGAGACCACCACTGGCTATGGAGTCTCGCTGGGTACAGGTCTGACAGTTCAAGGTGACGGTATTTGCAAAGGCTTGTCTCTCATTGTCCAAGATTTCACATTGGTGGCTGATTTCCTTCCACTGAAGTTGGGGAGTGCCGATGTGATACTGGGGATTCAGTGGTTGAGGACATTGGGAAGGATTTTGGTAGATTTCGACAAATTGGAACTTCGTTTCGGTGCCCCAGGACATCAGGTTATTCTCCGAGGCAATCCTAACCTGCACTCGTCTTTGGTCACGTTCAAGTCTCTATCAAAATCGGTGCTCAAGGGAGAGGACAGCTACCTGATCGAGATGGGGGTGGTGACGAGTGAGTCGGAGTTTCCAATTGCAGCACCGCCGGAGTTTCGGTCTGTTCTCGACAGATTCGTCTCTGTTTTTCAAGCTCCTTCAGGTTTACCACCAGAGCGCACTAAGGACCATCCGATTCAGTTGCTACCAGGGGCGGGTCCAATTTCAGTTCGCCCGTATCGTTATCCCCATGCCCACAAGGAAGAAATAGAGAAGCTAGTACGGGAAATGCTGCAAGCAGGGATTATCCAACCCAGCCATAGTCCGTTCTCCAGTCCAGTCTTGCTGGTGAAAAAGAAAGATGGGAGCTGGAGGTTCTGTGTTGACTATTGCGCCCTCAATCGGGTTACGGTCCCCGACAAATTTCCAATCCCGATGATAGATCAGCTGCTCGACGAATTGTTCGGAGCTGTGATATTTTTAGGGGTGTAAAATGGGCGGGTCGGGCCGGGTTCGGGCTGGGTTCAATTCGGGCCTAGAATTTTTCGGACCGGGCCAGCCCGCCCATTTATTTTTCGGGTCTAGGATCGATGGCCCGGAGCCCGGCCCTACAGGGCTTCGGGCGGGTTCGGGCCGGGCTTCGGGCTTTTTATTAAATAAAAATATTTTTTTGCGATGATAATAATAATAATAATAATAATAATAATAATAATAATAATAATAATTATATGAAACATTCAACAAAAATATTTTTAAAACCGATAACAACAAAGTCATTTAGTTCACAAATAAAAATAAAATTTCAAAAATTATCCAATTGTTCAATTCTCCAACACCACAACATGCGATTAAAAACTTTTAAACGTGATAAAAAAAAATAACAAACATAATATAAAAAGAAATTCTATGATGAAATTAACCTATAGAAAAAAAATCAATATGTTCATATACAAACAAAGGTTTAAAAATATATATATTTGAAAACTTCTATCCTTTCTAAAATGTAAACTTATATATATATGATATAATATGGTTAAGAAATTCAAAACTCCCATCACTTTAAAAAGTTTAATTGGAACCAAGATATAAAAGTTCATCATTTGGTTCAAATATATATATATATATATATATATTTAGACACACATATTTATAAGTATAGAAGGTAAAACTTTGGTTTAGAAAAGAAGGTTAGAAAAAACAAAAAAAAAATTAACGGGCCTCAAGCCCGGCCCGAGACCCGACTGGCCCGACCCGACCGGCCCGTAGCCCATTTGGCCCGAGGCCCGAAAGCCCAAAGTTTAATGAGCCTACATTTTTTAGGCCCATATCCTTATAATTTTCGGGCGGGCTCGGACCGGGTTTCGGGCTCCGGGCTTAATTGACATCCCTAGATATTTTCCAAGCTGGATTTACGGTCCGGGTATCACCAGATCCGGATGCGGCCCGAAGACGTTCCAAAAACAGCGTTTAGGACTCACGACGGCCATTACGAGTTTTTGGTGATGCCATTTGGCCTGACAAACGCCCCTGCGACGTTCCAATCCATGATGAATGATGTCTTCCACACTTTCTTGCGCAAGTTCGTGTTGGTCTTCTTTGACGACATCTTGATTTACAGCAAGTCTGTAATAGATCACGTTGCTCACTTACAGCAAGTGTTGGAGGTATTAGAGAAGCACCAAGTCTTCGCTAACGGGAAGAAATGTCAATTCGGGAGATCGCACATCGAATATTTGGGCCACGTTATCTCTCGGGAGGGGGTTTCGACTGATCCGAGTAAGACGGCAGCTATGCGACAATGGCCCAGACCTTCTTCAATCAGGGAACTCCGCGGATTTCTAGGTCTTACCGGGTATTACCGTCGGTTCGTGCGCAACTATGGGGTCATTGCTCGGCCATTGACGGTTTTACTCAAGAGAGATAATTTTGCTTGGTCGGAGATAGCTACGCAAGCCTTTGAGAATCTGAAGTCTGCAATGCTATCGGTTCCAGTCCTTATTCTTCCGGATTTTAATGACACCTTTGTGGTTGAATCGGATGCATCGGGGTTCGGAGTGGGAGCGGTGCTCATGCAGAAACGCCGCCCAGTGGCTTACTACAACAGGGGATTAACGGCTCGAGAACAGCTGAAGCCGATTTATGAGCGGGAGTTGATGGCGGTCGTTCTGGCCATACAACGCTGGAGGCATTACCTGCTAGGGAGGCGTTTTGTGGTTCACACGGATCAAAGAGCCTTGAAGTTCTTGCTGGAGCAAAGGGAGGTTAATTTGGAGTATCAAAAATGGCTATCTAAACTATTGGGCTATGACTTTGATATTGTCTACAAACCTGGTATTGAGAACAAAGCTGCAGACGGCCTGTCCCGCATTGTTCAACCTGCTGCAGAGTCGGCTGCTGCAATTCTATTTGCTCTAACAGTACCGAGTTCACTCCAGCTAGAGGATATTCGCAGGAAAGTCGAAGCTGACCCGGTTCTGTTGAGTATCAAGGACAAGCTATGTTCTCAGGTCGCGGCGCCAATGGCTATCACATCCGCCAGGGGATTCTCTTATATAAGGATCGGTATGTTCTGCCTCGTTCTTCATCATTTATTCCAGTGATTTTACAGGAATATCATGATGGACCAATGGGGGGCCACTCGGGAGTGTTGAAAACACTCAAGCGAATACAGTCGGTTTTCTATTGGGAAGGTATGAAGTCGGTGATTCAGCTGTATGTTGCTCGTTGCTTAACCTGTCAGCAGCAAAAATACTCTACTTTAGCTCCTGCGGGTTTATTGCAACCGTTGCCAGTTCCGGACAAAATTTGGGAGGAGTTATCAATGGATTTTATTGAAGGGTTACCGCGATCCTCGGGGTTTGATGTGATCCTGGTGGTGATTGACAGGCTGTCAAAATATGGTCACTTTATTGCGCTGAGGCATCCTTTTACTGCAGTGGATATAGCTCGACTCTTCACCCAAGAAGTGGTCCGTCTCCATGGGTTTCCGAAGTCCATTGTTTCTGATCGGGATCAAATTTTTCTCAGCAACTTTTGGAAGGAGCTATTTCGACTGGCGGGGACTAAGCTCAAATTCAGCACTTCGTTTCACCCACAAACTGATGGTCAGTCAGAGGTCGTCAATCGTTGCTTGGAGACTTATCTCCGCTGCTATGCTTCCACACATCCGAGGCGTTGGTCGAAGTATCTGGCGTGGGCTGAACTGTGGTATAACTCCTCTTTTCATACGTCGCTCGGTACCACTCCGTTCCATGCGGTCTATGGACGCGATCCGCCTGCCCTGCTACGTTTCGAACACGGTTCTACGACTAATTTTGAGCTGGAACGGGAGTTGAGAGACAGGGATGCGATGCTTGATGAGCTGAAGCAGAATTTATTCAGAGCTCAGCAACGTATGAAGACTCTGGCTGATTCTTCTCGTCGGGAGGTAACTTTTCAGGTGGGTGATTGGGTTTTTCTGAAGTTACAGCCTTTCCGGCAGCGTTCCATCGCACGGCGCCCATTTCAGAAACTGGCAGCCCGTTATTATGGACCTTTCGAGATTATTGGGCGGGTTGGAACAGTGGCCTACCGTCTTCAGTTGCCTCCGGATGCTCGTATACACCCTGTATTTCACGTGTCGCAGTTGAAGAAAGCAATAGGAACATCTGCAGAGCCTACCCCTCTTCCACCTCAGCTGACGGCGGACTTGGAGTTGGCAGTGGAACCTCTCAACTTGCTGGAGAGTCGTTATTCGAAACAAGGCCTGCTGGAGGTCCTTATCGAATGGAGCGGCATTCCCCGACATGACGCCACTTGGGAGCTCGCGGAGGAGTTTGTGGGACAGTATCCTCTCTTTAAGCTTGAGGACAAGCTTCGTCTTCAGGGGCGGGGTATTGATAAACCTTTTAGAGCATACGTGAGGAGGGCTCCAAGAGGAGGAGGGGTAGAAATGGAAGAAGCTGTTATGGAGAGAGACTGGAGAAGAAGCATGAATAACGGGAGGTGCAGAGGAAGTTGGGAAAACCACAGGGAATTGACGCGTGTGATTCCTGAGGTTGTTATGGGATATATATATATACTAGGCTGCTTGTATAGGTTGCTAAGACCAGCTCATTGGTGTTAATGATGGGCTATATATATCGTTTTTCCTTTTCCGTTTGGGGTATCAGAAAATTGAGAGAAGTATTGAGGTGGGTAGAGTTTTTGATCTCTGTAATGGGGAAAAACTCTGTATTGTTCTTGGTTTATTAAGAAATACAAGCAGTTTATTATCTAATTCCTTATCAGAGTCACATCATAGATTATGGCATAAATGCAAACTTTCCTTTCTTGTTCTATTTCATCATGTCTCTGTAAAATATCACTCCTTGCTTATGAAACTAGACTAGAAAGATGATTCTTGAAACTTATTTAGAATTGGAGGGGTGGCGTATAGAGTCATTGCCCACGGTGTTTTACTCCAATAACATATCTTTAGTTCAAGAACGAATCTCTTTAATTCAGCGTAGCATAATGATTGATGGTTAATGTTGCAAGAACATCTCCTTAGTTCGATACAAAAGCTTCTCTTTCTCTGTGATGCAAGAGAGTGCTTATGGCACGACTCTTATTCTGACTCATCTAAGAACTTCACCAGTTTTTTTATGCTTCTTCGAATTCGATGCCGGGCTTGGTTATTGGCATTGTTGCTTTTTATAGACCTGTGAAAAGGATCTATTAATTAAAGTTAAGTAATTCTTACTGATGCTTAACATGTCATTGTGATTTTCACAGGACATGATCCATGAGTTGAAACGAAGAATAAGCTGCTGTTAATGTTGTTAGATACATTTTTGTTGAAGTATATGAGTGCATGATATTTGATAGCATCTTCTCCTTAAATTGTAGTTATTTGGATGAAATTTGTTGGACATGGTCTTGGGATCCTCATTGTGCAATACTGAGTGGGAACCTGTTGGCATTCTTTTCTGATAGTTGCGTTTTTTCATCAGATTTGTTGTTCCGCGTTTTAGTGCATACTATCTAAGTAGAAAACTGCAACCTACTTTGCATTAAATGTGTGTGTTTGATTGCATCTTTCTTTCACCCGCAATTTTCGGGTACGAAGCCAATGCTATTTTGCCCCTTTGCCTCTTTAATCCTATCTACGGTAAACCAGTCCGTGCTTATTCAGTCATCACATCTCTTGCATGTTTTGGTGTCTGATAGACTCCAAATTGATAGGGTTTTATTATTTTGGACTTTTGTTTTCAATTGGGTTAACGTATTTTTGTATTCGAGGAGAGAAGTTCGAAAATAAGTGGGTCTAGGGCTCGGTAGGGGTTACATACTGTTTGAATCCCACTTCGTTGTCTTTGGCGGCAGCATTCTCCACACAAGGAGAGCTTGCAAGTTCAATAAAGGCATCGGAAACGTTGATCAGAGTTGGAGATTGAACAGGTTTTGAATATCGTTCGGGGATCCCCAGACTCTGTAAGTTTGGGAAAAATACTTCGTTAGATCCTTAGGATCTATCTATCAGTCTCATATAAAGCAGTCTCAGTTACAGTTATGCGTCACGTTTTGCTTACTGTTCAGTTACCATTGGTCTCAAGCCGGATTCAGAATGACCGTTTTAAGCTTTCTTAGGTATGCCTTATTGATTGGATCCAGTTTCTAGCACAAGTTATTTGATCGTAGCTTAGAGAAAACGGCATTTGATGCTCTCATTCTGTAAATAGCTTCCACGGGGGAACGAGCTTTTTCGTTGATATTTCACATTTGCTGCTCTCATTTTGGTGCAGTGTTGATACAATAACGGAAGAAGAAGAAGAAGAAGAAGAAGAAGAAGAAGAAGAAGAAGAAGAAGAAGAAGAAGAAGAAGAAGAAGAAGAAGAAGAAGAAGAAGAAGAAGAAGAAGAAGAAGAAGAAGAAGAAGAAGAAGAAGAAGAAGAAGAAGAAGAAGAAGAAGAAGAAGAAGAAGAAGAAGAAGAAGAAGAAGAAGAAGAAGAAGAAGAAGAAGAAGAAGAAGAAGAAGAAGAAGAAGAAGAAGAAGAAGAAGAAGAAGAAGAAGAAGAAGAAGAAGAAGAAGAAGAAGATCACAAAGGCAGAAACTTGAACAAAAGTCCATTTCCATACATGTATCTTTCTTTTATCCCAAGAAAATTTTATGTTTGCATTAGCCAAGGCCTTACCACCATATCTTGTACATCTAAAAGTGAAATGTTTTTTATTCCTTTCTTGGATATACAAGTTGAGAGCTTGAATTTGCAATTTTCTTTTGTACTGAGGATTTTCGATGATCAACTTTGTATCCCTAGTCACTTTTGTATGCATATATATACCAAGTATGATTACAGATTAATTCTCAAAAGAATTCAAATTCATTATAATATGAATCCTAAAATCCAAAAGATTCATATTAAGCTTCATATGCCCGATCCATGTCAACCTGTGGTTTTAGTAACACTGGAACCTGAAGCGCGTTGCAAAGCTTCAACCCAATAAGAGAGGCCATAAATGTGATCCCAAGAGAATACGTGGAAAGGAGACTTTTGTGGGCATTGTTATTATTCCAATGATGAATGAAAATATATTCTTACTTATTGTGAAACTCATTTGGTATCATTTCAACTGAGAACATAGAAAATTATTACATCCTTCAAAACATATATTTCTGTTTCAAAGGAGTGAAAAAACTTAGCAAACCTCCTTAGCGGCCGCAATGACTCCATCAACAGTCAGTCCAAACTCCTTGTACAGCACATTCGCTGGCGCACTGGCCCCGAACCTGTCAATTCCTATGGATTTCCCTTTCGAACCGACGATCTTTTCCCACCCAAAGGTCGAACCAGCTTCTATGCTTACCCTCGCTGAGACGGCACGAGGCAGAATGCTTTCCTTGTACTCTTCCGACTGCTCATCGAATAGTTCCCAACTCACCAGAGACACAACTCTTACCGCCTTTCCTTCTTTCCTGAGTTGCTCTGCAGCTTTAGCAGCGATTTCCAGCTCTGACCCTGTTCCAATGAGGATAACATCGGGGTATTTCCCAGTGGAATTGTCTGAAACAACATACCCGCCCTTTTGGACAGCCTCAATGGATGTTCCGGGCAGTTGAGGCAGCTTTTGTCTGGATAGAGCCAGGATAGAAGGTCGCTTTCTGTTTAGTATGGCGACTCTGTAAGCGCCAGAGGTTTCATTCCCGTCAGCTGGTCTGAGCATCAGGATGTTGGGCATGGCACGGAAGCTAGCCAAGTGTTCGATAGGCTGGTGGGTCGGTCCATCTTCGCCAAGACCGATTGAATCATGGGTCATAACGTATATAACTCCGGTCTGAGACAAGGCAGATAGCCTGATGGCTGCTCTCATGTAGTCTGTGAAGACAAAGAAAGTAGCACAGTAAGGAATGATCCCGGGGCTGTGACAGGTAATGCCATTGCAGATGGCTCCCATGCCGTGTTCTCTGACACCAAATCTAAGGTTCCTCTCTTCGGGTGTGTCCTTTTGAAAGTTACCGAACATCTTGAGCAATGTCATGTTGGATGAAGCAAGGTCAGCGCTGCCACCGAGGAACCCAGGGAGAACCTTTGCAAGGGCATTGAGACACTGCTGGGAAAGGTTTCTAGTTGCGTCTCCGGGGTTCTCAGGCGTGAAAGTCTGTGAAAGAAGAGAACTGAACGTATTAATCAATGAGCACTTAGAAACATATGGAGCTTTTGCTGCCTATGCCATTGGGTTTTTCGCTTACCGGTAATGCCTTTTCCCATCCAGCAGGAAACTGACCAGTGATGATGGATTTCAGTTCTGCAGCTTCTTGTGGGTATTCCCTCTCATACTCAGCAAACTTGGAATTCCATTCGGCTTCTAGATTAGATCCTTCAGAGATATGACGACTCCAATGGCTGCAAAATTACAGTAGGAGCGTTTAAAATTTATTTGATCTTCAGTCTAGTAGCAGGTTAAGAGAAATCTATGCAAACCGAAACAACTGACCTTTTGACATCCTCGGGTACATGGAAAGGCTCATATGGCCATCCGAGATTCTTTCGAGTAGCATCAACTTCCTTTTCACCTAATGCGCTTCCATGTACACTGTAAGAGTTTGCTTTGTTCGGTGACCCAAAACCAATGGTTGTTGTTATCTGCCCATTTGATAGAATTCAAACCAGAAATCCCGTTTAGGGAACCATGTTTCAAGAGTGAAGTGAACAAACATCAAGAACCAGTTCTCTTGTAGAACAAACATCAAGAATCAGGTTTCAAGAGTTAGAGAATACACAAACTACAACACCAACGAATTTTCATTTCCAAAAGCAGGAAGAAACTCTCATTGGCCTAAGAACATGATGACTCACCTTGATCAAAGTGGGTTTGTCTTTAACAGCCTTGGCTTCCTTAATGGCAGCACGGATTTCATCATAACCCGTGTTTCCATTCTTAACCCAAATGACATGCCAGCCAAGACCCTCGAAACGCCTCTCCACACTCTCGGTAAAGGCAATCTCCGTGTCACCATCAATCGAAATGTGGTTGTCATCATACAAAGCTATGAGCTTCCCCAGTCCCCAATGCCCGGCAAGAGAACAAGCTTCATTGGCAATTCCTTCCATTTGACACCCATCTCCGAGGATCGCGTACCTACAGAAAGTCCATGTCAGATTCCATCAAGCAACATAGGACGAGGCATTTATATTACACTAAGCTAGAAATGCAAAAGACTCCAAACATTCATGAGCATAAAAATGTATCGTACGTGTAATGGTCGACAATTTCATTGTCCGGCTTGTTGAATCTAGCAGCCAAATGCTTCTCCGCAAGTGCCAAACCCACTGCATTTGCAATGCCCTGCCCAAGAGGACCTATCCACAGAGAAAACCATATAATTGAACAACCAAAACTACTAATCAATATTACAAACACAAAGGGAGACAATGGAAAAAAATCTTTCAAAGCCAAGAATCAAACCAGTGGTGACTTCAACACCCGGAGTTTCAAAATTCTCGGGATGTCCCGGTGTCCTACTTCCCCACTGCCTGAAATTCTTCAAATCTTCTTCCTAACAAAAACCCGAGCCACAAACACAATTTGCAACCAAACCATATTAATCTTCATCAAGCATTAGAACAAAGTAGCAAGGTACAGACATTCATAATATGATGCTAACATTCATTTTCAGGACCAGCCACACTAAAACCCTCGCAAAATCATTCGTTTGCAACTTCAGGCATCCAAATTCCGGTGAACAACGCATAGATCCAATACCAAACCGGTGAAACCGTAAAGCCCAGAAACAGAAACATATTCAAACGACGAAAAACCAAATAAGATGAAGAGATGATACCATAAACCATACGACCAAGTAACAGAGAGACCGAATGATTCAAAAACCAGAGAAAGTGGAAGAGAGATCACACCTTGACGCTGTCGTAGCCAGCGAGATGAAGCAAGGCGTACTGAAGCATGCAACCATGACCAGCGGACAAAACGAAGCGATCGCGATTGAACCAGTACGGATTCTTCGGGTTGTACCTCATAACTTCATCGTACAAGATGTGCCCCATCGGAGCACAACCCATAGGAAGACCCGGGTGACCCGATTTCGCCTTCTCCACCGCATCGATCGCCAGAAACCTGATCGTGTTCACCGATTTCTCCACCAGAGAAGCATCGGTCGTCACATCGACCGTCTTCGCAGCTGAGGCGCGAACGGAAGCAATGACCGGACGGTGCTTGGGAACGTGGCGGAGTACGACAGCGCGTGTAGAGGCTCTGAGACCGGAGAAGGAGGGGAAATCGCATGCGGAGAGGGAGACGCGGTGGTCCGTGAGCCGAGTTGAGCCATGTTTCAAAGAGGCACGAACAAGGAGAGCCTGAGACAAGGTCGAAGACGAGGTAGACGCCATTGTCGTCGTCGTTCTCGAGGAGCTTGAGCTTCTGTTGTATTTAATACTTTCTCGGTTGAAGCACTTGTTGTTGACTATAAATGCTTATGTATTGGAGCATGAAATCTCCACCGTTGGATATGAGTTTTCTTTTATTTTCTGTTCATTTCCCTTTAAACCGCTGGAATAAGACCTTAATTTATTAATATTAAATAATAATTAAAAAAAAGTGACTTGTTTTTGTTATTGTTTATGATTTAATATTAAAAATATCGAAAATACAATATGGCCACGTCATAGCTTGTAAGTGTAGAAGAAATAGCAGCTAGGAGTCGTTAAGATGCTAAATTCAAGGTAGCGTTTTTTCATATAAAATAATCCAAAGTGGGTAGGTGCAACAACTTCTTAAACGGTGTCGTTTCAATCGGCAGGTAGTAGATCCAAACGACGTCGCTTTCGACCTTCTCAGTTGCAAAGGAATGATTACGGCATATGAGATTATGGACAATTTGGTTCGGGGCTATGACAGAGATATGTTTCGCTTGGAAGTTTTTGTATGGGTTCAATTTTTTTTATGTCATTTCCATAATATAAAATAGAAATCTTTGTCTAAATGGATCAAAATCATTTACTCGTATCTTATTTATTTCGGTTAGAGATTATTTGAAAATGTGTTAAAATGGATTGAATCGCGAGTTAGTTCATATTTGATTGAGATAGATTCAAAAATGGGTTGAATAAACTAAAAGAATATATATATTTTTTAATTTTGAATATTTTTAATATTTAAATTGTATTTTTAGTTAAGTTTTGATTTGTAAACCGATTTATTTGACTTGTGATCTAAGACAAACCCGGTTAAGCTAAATATTTTTTACTTGCAAAAAACAAGTCATATTGTGTTAAGCTAAAAAAATTATGAGAAAACGAGGCGGATTGGTTAGGTTAGGCTGAATCAACCCCATTTACAGTCTAATTTGAATTGATATTTTTTGTATACACAAAAAAAACATGGATATTATATAAATGATATGGGTGGAGGTATATTGGATATCATAAAATGTAAAGATATTTGAATTTGGAAACCGAATAGATTATTTTTTTAGATAATTGAATGTATTGAGGTGAAATCCAAACTAATCTCGTAGCTACTAGCAATTTTCAATGCATTTTATGTCCAGACGTGGTGATCCGGTGGTGTGGGAGCATAAAGTGCTCTCTCGTACCCGCGTTCGAATCTCATATAGACAATCACAAATATTTAAAAAAAAACTTTCAATGCATTTTTCCTCTTATCTTAGTGTTGTTACCTGCCATTATAATCCAAAGGCCATTAAATAATAATTGTTATTTTTTTTAACAGAAATATGCCATGCTTCTTTTCCTGTTTTTCTTCATTTAAACTTTGCCAAGGCTAAAGATTTGGTGGAAATGAGCAACTAAACTGAATCTCTCTCTATAAACAATGTATAAATTGGTAAAGTGAAACAGTATATTAGTTAATTTATATAGTGAATTAACATATTAGTACAAAGATTAAAAAATGCCATAAACATACCCTTTTAACAAAATTCAATGTTGAATCATCAAATATTATTAGGAGTGGTCATTTCAAATTTCGATTCGGTTATATTTGGATTCAGTTATTTTGATTATAAGAAAATGATAACAATTTAGTTTTTACATCAATTTCAGTTCAATTCAATTTGAATTCAAATTTTTATCAATAAAAATTCATTTTTCAAAACAAATTTAAAAATATTACAATCGTTCAATTTTTATGTCCTATTTCGGTTTTATTACAATTATATTTTATTCGGTTCAGTTCGATTATTTGATTTCGATGAATAGCCAATACCATCACTCCTAATCACCACTGCATGGTCTTTCCGGATCCAATTTTATTGCGGTCTCGAATTACAAACCGAGTAAAAACAAATAAGATCCGGTTTGGATTTTATTATATAACCTAAAGAAAAAGAAAACCTTGCCCTTCAAAAGAAAGCAAAGCAAAACAAACACGAGAACAAGAAAACAAAGAACTGAAACAAAGAAAAACTCAACATCGAATCGAATCCAACAAAATGATGAAAGGGCCGAAAAGGACGAATGATTCTAATTGGATATTTTGGCGGTTAACTCTCGAACAAGCTTAGCAGCGACCATAGCAGTCATGCCATCGACAGTATCGCGTTGAGGGTTGAACTCAACAACATCAGCTGCAACCACATCGCCCTGCACGTTGTGCAGAATGTTGAGGACGTCGCGGAAGGAGAGACCTCCGGGTTCGATGTGGGACACTCCGGGGGCAAAGGCCGGGTCCAGACTGTCCAGGTCGATCGAGATGTACACTCCTTTAACCCCTTCCCCGAGTTTCTGTTTCAAAAACAAATACGTACGAGTCGGTTATACCCCAGCTGTTAGCTTCGAATGCAAGTAGTTGCGTCTAATGACAAGGGGTGGGCATGGAAACCCGAATTTTGGATACCCATTGACCCGCAAGTCGGGTATCCGAAAGTCTGGATACTCATCCAGTGGTCCATCAATGGCAAGAA
Organism: Tarenaya hassleriana; assembly: GCF_000463585.1. NCBI lineage: Eukaryota > Viridiplantae > Streptophyta > Magnoliopsida > Brassicales > Cleomaceae > Tarenaya > Tarenaya hassleriana. The sequence continues at coordinate 859,381 of NW_010965625.1, forward strand.
CCCGAATTTCAGGTTCGGATTTCGACTGGTGGGCATCAGTACTATGAGTAACCCGAACCGAGGGGAAGATGGGGTGGTACTGGTACATAGGGCAATGGGGAATGGTGTGACGAAGAGAGGCGAGGGTTAAGCCGTGTCGACAGTCTTGTGTTGTGGCTGAGGCGAGAACCAAGAAAGCTGAGGGGCGAGGCAATCTAAAATCAGAAGGTCCTACTTAGGCTTGTTTTTTAGAATCAGAATGTAGGGCACGGTTAGGGAGATGACGATCTAGGAATTTTGCCTCACCGCTTACCCTCGTCTCATCTTGCCGTTCGCCCCTCAAACCATATATCTATCTCTCTCCTCAACCTCCTTGGACGCCCGCCTTGAATCTCTTTCCTTGGCTCGGTACCCTGCCCCCTAGTTTCACCCCCTTAGTACCCCTGTGGAAATCCGAACCCTCGGCGCATCCCACGGATGCATGAAGCTCGAGTACCCAACCCACACGAGGTCGAGATCAGGTAGTCCAACCGAAAACCTGAGGGGAACGAGGTCAAGGTTGGATAGCAAAAAAACCGGGTAACCAACCCGTGCCGACCCCTATCTATGTATCGATGTAGAGAGAGTGGGATGACCAGATTTTCCAAGAATTCGCGATCCCTTGAAAACGTCCGCATTTCGTATTGTTCCACTCCAAACCTCTTGCCTTGTTCCCGTCCTTCGCTGGTTATGGATCTAATTCCCACCTGCAAAAAAATCAGCAATTTGATTTGAATACTTTCTAAATGTAAGATCAGTTCACTCTCCCTTTTCTTAGATCTTTATATATAATTTGGCACAAAGAAATCGGACCGACCTGCAAAAGACGCCGAGCATATCCGCCTTCCATGATACGAGCGAAGGAAGAGGCATGAGAATATTTGTTTCCTTCGAAACAGTCATAGATATCAGGATGGGCATCTAAGTGAAGGATATCCACTTGCCCTCCGAGCTTCTCAGAAACAGCTCTTACAGCTGGATACGATATGGAATGGTCGCCTCCTAATACCAATGGGCGCAATGGATCCTGGAATAAAAAGCCGAGGAAAACGTTAGTGCTTGAGCTCGATCTTAATAGAGTCTCTCGTCAAACGAGATCCCAAGACAAAAATAGTATGATTAATGACCATATGTGATCAACCCAATATGCAAATAGGAATGGAATCTAAGAAAGCTACAGAAAAACACATTTGGAATCAACTAGTTTGAATTCCTTTTAAAGCTAAGTACACCAAGAAACCCAAGGAAGCCTCGGGTATCTGGTAATACAGCAGTTCCTAAACATCAAAGATAATCTTGACAAGTTCATGAGATTCTCAAGCACATGGTCATCTGTCAAGTCCTAGATAATGACAAGATCATCTGCCATAAGTTCACAGGGATCTTTCTGAGAATAAATAAGACATTCTTTTCCAGAAAAAGAATCAGTATTTCGTAGGTCCATCTTCCATTCAAAATATGCTCAATTAACCACATTTATAAGCAAAGATTTGAACTGCTAGAGTTTGGAAAGTCTCTTATACGAATTTGAACACTAGAGACCTATCAACTGCAACATTTTTGGTAAATTTCACTTATTGGACGATGCCACTGCTAGTCAAGCCCTACCCACTTCTATATATATACACATATATACATTTATATATATCAACCTTAGGTAAGAGAAAGAGATTATAGCTTACCTCTTCCATCACGAGCTTCACAGACTCGCTTATGACATTCATAAGTCTGTCATCATCAACCCCACAGTCTCTAATCTCTTGCACAGGGACATCCCCTACGTCTGTTAGTACTCGCGGGTCATTTAGTTCCTTCCCTGCATTTTACATGCTCATTTTAACATTTAAAAGAGAAATTGACTGTTATCATCAAACGAAGATGGATACCCAAAAGCATCAGATGACTAGATTGGAAACTCCCTAATCCATGCATTATACAAGATTGGGAAATCAGAGGACAATACAAATAACTCAGATTCACAATGTTAGAAACGTCCTATGCAGAAACTGCTGTGTCGGTGTACATCCACATAGGTAATATCTTGTCCTAAGAACAAGCAGACAACACTGTAACAGATCCCAATTGATTGATCTCTAAAACATGATATTGACCCATTTTCCAGAATTAGTTGAGACTGTAGAATCACAAACATATTGAAGCACTTCACTTTGATTATGTAAATGACACAAACTAGAGGACTTCAGATACCTTCTTCAGTTGTCGAGTTTGTGCTACCACACCAGATCGCCTCCCTAATACGGGGAGGAGCAAAAGCCGGCCCTTGAAGGAAAGAAGAGTTGTGGCCAAGTGGAACTCCGAGGAGAGATGTTGAAGCTTTGGCTCCTCCTAGTTGACGCACAAGCTCACCCTAAGAGAAACACAAAGAGTTTTTAGCTTTCAAATGAGCACATCAACCAACACAAACGGAAAGAGAAATCTAGTCATAAGCTATTATTTAATCAAAGAACAAAAAATTCTATTATTTTCAACTGAATATCCCCTGAAGAAACATAATGATCAATTCGAGAAGTTACTTTGAGTTTTGCCCTTTCCCGAATGAGAGTCAACGAAGCATCAATGACACGGTTTTGGCCTTTCTCGATCAAAGCAGCTGGAACGCTTGCAGCGTTGAGCTTCTGAAAGTAATGAATTCCTCTCCGGCCAATCATTGACATTTCTGCATCATAGAATGTTTAAACAGATGCAGATAACAAGATTAAGAGAATTCTGATTTCATTGAATGAAACATCTGTACAGATTGAGCTTACGGGCTCAAGTGTTCATACATATACATTGCAACAGGAAACTAAAGAAAAAGATCCAGAATCCATTATAACCCTAAACCCGGGTCGGTAATGGTGTGGTCTCAGCACATTGAGCTCAAACGATCCATACACCGATAGCAGATTCGCATGTAAGACTACACAATCGTGCTCATATATGTAAACAAACACATAACCAAAGCAACAATCGTCTAGAACCAAGAATATTCCATGGATTGGCGAGAATATTATCATTTTTCGAGATTAAACTATTCAAAAAAAGATCCACGTAGAACAAAGAGATGAATCTCATTTGGGATTTAAAAAAACACTTAAATAAGCATATAATAATCTCAGATTCGCAAGAAAGTTCATGTCCCTATATATAGGCACACAACTAAAAATATAAGAAGGGTTTAACTAGGCCGACATAAGAAGGGCAAGCCAACAGTGAATCCGACAAATGATTCTACGGAATTCTCCAGAAATCGCGAAAAACGAAAATATAAACGAGCAAAATATCTAATAAGATGGCTTGATAAGATCCAAATCCACTCCAAGTTCAGTAGAAACAATATCAAATTCAACAGATCACGTAAAAACCAAACACGTCAGGGACAAACATCGAAGGCAGAAGCAGTTAGATGCCAAAGAGAGATCACAGAAAGCGAAGATGGAGACGAAATGATAAGTTGGGCAGTGAGAAAATGAGCCAAAGATGCCATAGCAGGGAATGACGTCGCAATTACCTGTGCTTCGACCAGAGAAGAAGAGAGATTGAAGTCTCGTGAAGAAAGACAGAGATTGAAGCCTTTCTTTCCGTTTATGTATTGGGTATGAAATTGCTTTTGGATTTGGAGATTTACGGTATTTTTTTTACTTATTTCGTTGTATCTATTTGCAAAATTAAAAGTTGATATATATTTTTTGTACATTTTTTATAAAAAATGGTTTTTCAGATTTTTTAATAGTAGATTTGTTTTGATTTAATTTGATATTCTATAAATATAACCGGTTTTTCGTCCGATTTTTTGTTCTCTCGATATTTTTTCCTTGTTCTTTCCCGAGATTTCGTCTTTGCTAATAGCAGGGACGTGTGCTTCGGTAATCGCTTCGAATTTGGGTTGGGAATGATTCAGTTCGATTTTTTCGATTTATAAAAATAAGTAACAATCAGTTATTATAATACATTTATTTTAGTTTCGGTTCTGGTTTTATTAAAAAAATAGATCTTAATAATTTTTCGATTTTTTATATTTTTTTAAAATTTTGATTCGATTCAGTTTGATTTTAAAATTTTATTTTTTTTTCTAAAATTAATATCATTTGGAAATTTTGAACGGATCGGATTAGAAAAAATATCGTATTTTTTTTTTTCAATACATCCACCTCTAGCTAATAGTGGATTGACCATGTTAGAGTTGAGTCCGAATCTGTTGGGACTGAAGTTTAGGGTTCCGGTTTATATCGTGAGATTTTCTTCGAGGAGAATCGATAACAGTATGATACTAGCAAAGCACGTATAAACTATCCATTTTCGATTTTTTTTTTTTTTTGCTTAAAAAAACTTATTAATCTCCCATCTCTTTACTTGAAATTAGAAAACGCTTTATTTTAAAAATAAAAAATAACCCAGTAAAAACACGAACCCAAAACCGGAAATATCGACCCTAATTGTTTTGGGCGAACTTCAGAGATACCCTTCTTGCGTCACATCTCTATCACCGATACACCCCTCAAAATGTAAAAAAAAACTATCAGATTATACACCCTAATTAAAGTAAAATGACATATATAACCTGAATAGAAAAATGACCAAAATACCCTAATGAATTAAAATTTAAAAACGTGCACTACACTTCAAATTCCATCATCTTCTCTCTCTTCCGTCGACATTTTTCTCCTGCTATGTTCTCTCTGTTTCATCGTCATTAAAGGTAAATCATCTCCAAATCTTAGTTTTTTTTCCAGTTTATTATGCAATCGAAGGCAAATTTCGGTGAAGATATAAGATTCAAGTAAGACCCAATGATTTTCGAGTATTATTATGTTGTTTTTTCTGTTATAGGGTTTGATATTATGAAATAAAAAAATACTATACACATTGCTGTAAAGAACGAAATTTTGGGAAAAATGATAAATGTTGATGTTTTTACAGGAATATGGATGATTATGAAGATTGTTATACATCTATTTGCATTCGGTACGGTGGTTTTTGGGAAAAGAATGAAGATGCAATATTTGAATGGAAAGGAGAGGAAGACAATCGGAAGACTATATGTGTCTGTAACAAAGCAAGTCAGGTGACATATGAGGAGCTTGTTCGATGTATATGTGATCAGCTTAAAATGGAATTAGCGACACCAAAATTAAGCTTTTTACCGATGGTCGTTGATGGAAAACAACCGGTATATATATTTGACGATATGGGTGTAAAATCCTTTTTGTTCAGCAAGACAAATGGGCGACGAGGATGGATATATGTCGAGCAAAAGGATGATGATGAATGCGTTGCATGTAATACGTGTGTAGGTGAAGCATCAGCTAAGGGTGGAGATATTGCAAATACCAAAGAAGGTAGAGATATAATTGAGACATGCGGTTTAGTTATGGATTGTGTGTTAGGAAGAGTAGATGGAGAAGATAGAGAACATAATCATGATACATTGTTTGGAGATTCTTGTCGGGTTGAGCATCAGACTTTGCATGAGGGCATACGACATGACAATGAAGTGGAACCTGTGACTAACGAAATTGGAGTTGAAATTACGACTCAGATGGGTAATATAGATGAAGCAGAGATATTTAATGAAGTTGAGAATGGTGGTCGAATACATGAGGGTGGTCGTGAAGATTTCTCATTTGAAGACAGAATGGGTTTTACGGTGGGTAAAGAGTTTCTGAAAAAGGTCGAGTTAACGATGAAAGTAAAGAAAGCTTCACATGATTCATGTTTTGAATACTACGTTTATAAGTCAGATCGACATGTATGGAAAGCAAGATGTCGATTCCGAGAAAAATGTTGCTTGTGGAAACTGCGGGCATTTAAAAAAAAGAATTCGCAGGGTTTTGTAGTGACGAAGCATGTTAACGTTCATACATGCTCTCCTGCACTTGAAGAAGAGAAAGAAAGAGTTGGAAGTATAGACATGGTTGTTAATTACTTGAACCGTCATTACGCGGGTCAAGTTGATCTTCCAAGAGTGAAAAGGGTGATGTCATTGGTATGTAAAGCTTATAAGCGCAAGATATCGTACCTAACGACATGGAGAGGGAGACAAAATGCGATTGATGGTGTTTGGGGAAACCCGAGCGAAAATTACAAGAGACTTCCAAGTATTTTCATATGTTGAAGGGAAGAAATGAAGGCACGGTTACACATATTCAACTTGAAGAAGACGAACAAACTTTTAAGTATGCCTTTTTTGCTTTGGGTGTTTGTATCAGAGGCTGGATTGCAATGCGAAAAGTAATCGCAGTAGACGCAACATCTTTGAAGACAGCTTATAAAGGATTTTTGATTGTTGCAACAGCCCAAGATGGAAATCGACATTTATATCCCCTTGCTTTTGCCGTAGTTGATTCAGAAAATGATGAATCTTGGAATTGGTTCATGATGAAGTTGGTTGAAATAATTCCGGATAGCGATGATATGGTTGTGATCTCGGATAGACATCAAAGCATAACGAATGCCGTCCGCAGTGTGTATAGGAGAGCTAAACACGCATATTGTGCATATCACATATCCCAGAACATCAAGACATTGGTGAACAAAGGAGTACGGGGTAAAAGGAAGAAACAAGGAGAAACTGTTGCTGAGTTATTCTATAAATGTGCAAAGTGTTATACAGAGAAGGAGTTCCAAGCATTATGGGAGGAATTCACTGAAAAGTATGAGTTTTGGAAATCTGATTTGTATTATTAGTTGTATAAATTCTTTTGACTTATTATAAGAAGTGACCATATTATGATTTCAAATGCAGGTTTCCTACAGTGGCTGAATATTTGAAGAAAAGTGTGGAACCTACGAAATGGGCGAGATGTTACTTTCCCGGAGAAAGGTATAACCTATTGACAACCAATGGTGCAGAGTCTATCAATTCTGTGTTGAAGAAGGCGAGAACACTACATTTGCTCGGTTTGATTAATGCGATTGTGAATAAAATGATGGAGTGGTGGTGTAAGCGCAGGAACCGAGCATTTTCAAGTACTCAGGAATTAACACCGTATGTTTCCAAGACACTGCATCAACTCCAAGAAACTGCATCAACGATATAGAACTTCGAAGGTATTTACTGTCAAGGAGATAAATCGGAATTAGAAGGAATATGAAGTGACTGATGACGAGGGAAAGACATATTTTGTTGATCTAGAGAAGAAGTGTTGCGAATGTAAGGTGTGTGTGACAACCCAGAGTACCGTAGGAGGGCGGGGAGTGATCGCCGGTGCAGAGGCACGGACAAGGGGCGGCTCCTGACGAGCTTCTGGGTAGGGGGTACAGGGATGAATCAAACACACCAGAATGAGAGAGATCCGAGGGCTATATAGGTATGGGACTATACAGTCTAAGATAGCATAAAAGAATTAGTTGAGCTACTCATAGCAACAAGGTGCACCTACCTTTTTGGTTGACTATCCCGAGAGAACTCCAAAGTTAAGCGTGCTGACTCTGGAGCAATCTCAGGATGGGTGACCTACTGGGAAGTGTCTCGGTATACGTGCGAGTGAGGACAAAACACGCTGAAAGGTCTCGGGTTGCTGTGTGGGGGCAGTTTCGACAATTCGTAGCGGTCACGGGTCGTTACAGTGTGAGACATTCAAAAATACCCATGCTGTCATGCAATAAAAGCGTTGCATGAACACGGTGAAAAAGATAAGCTACTTGACTATTGTTCACCATATTACACTAGAGCCACATGGGAATTGGCATATGTTGATTCTGTTTACCCAGTTTCATTCAAATCAGATTTACAGGACGAAGTCATCCTCGACTTCTTCCTTCGGCGTTTTTCTCTAACACTTGGTATCCTCTTCGTTGCTAATCTGCCAAGACCTCGATGTTTCATAGCAGGAGGGTTGACTCTTATCTCCGCTATATAGTTAGGAATACTCCAACGAGAAACATCAGAAACTGGGTAAACAGAATCAACATATGCCAATTCCCATGTGGCTCTAGTGTAATATGGTGAACAATAGTCAAGTAGCTTATCTTTTTCACCGTGTTCATGCAACGCTTTTATTGCATGACAGCATGGGTATTTTTGAATGTCTCACACTGTAACGACCCGTGACCGCTACGAATTGTCGAAACTGCCCCCACACAGCAACCCGAGACCTTTCAGCGTGTTTTGTCCTCACTCGCACGTATACCGAGACACTTCCCAGTAGGTCACCCATCCTGAGATTGCTCCAGAGTCAGCACGCTTAACTTTGGAGTTCTCTCGGGATAGTCAACCAAAAAGGTAGGTGCACCTTGTTGCTATGAGTAGCTCAACTAATTCTTTTATGCTATCTTAGACTGTATAGTCCCATACCTATATAGCCCTCGGATCTCTCTCATTCTGGTGTGTTCGATTCATCCCTGTACCCCCTACCCAGAAGCTCGTCAGGAGCCGCCCCTTGTCCGTGCCTCTGCACCAGCGATCACTCCCCGCCCTCCTA
>NW_010965625.1:871621-929188 GCF_000463585.1 Tarenaya hassleriana
GCCCTCCTACGGTACTCTGGGTTGTCACAGGCCCACCAGCTTCCGCCTGTTTCGTCCTCGAACCACACCGTACTGGGAGAGTACCGGCTCTGATACCATCTGTAACGACCCGTGACCGCTACGAATTGTCGAAACTGCCCCCACACAGCAACCCGAGACCTTTCAGCGTGTTTTGTCCTCACTCGCACGTATACCGATACAGGGATGAATCGAACACACCAGAATGAGAGAGATCCGAGGGCTATATAGGTATGGGACTATACAGTCTAAGATAGCATAAAAGAATTAGTTGAGCTACTCATAGCAACAAGGTGCACCTACCTTTTTGGTTGACTATCCCGAGAGAACTCCAAAGTTAAGCGTGCTGACTCTGGAGCAATCTCAGGATGGGTGACCTACTGGGAAGTGTCTCGGTATACGTGCGAGTGAGGACAAAACACGCTGAAAGGTCTCGGGTTGCTGTGTGGGGGCAGTTTCGACAATTCGTAGCGGTCACGGGTCGTTACAGTGTGAGACATTCAAAAATACCCATGCTGTCATGCAATAAAAGCGTTGCATGAACACGGTGAAAAAGATAAGCTACTTGACTATTGTTCACCATATTACACTAGAGCCACATGGGAATTGGCATATGTTGATTCTGTTTACCCAGTTTCTGATGTTTCTCGTTGGAGTATTCCTAACTATATAGCGGAGATAAGAGTCAACCCTCCTGCTATGAAACATCGAGGTCTTGGCAGATTAGCAACGAAGAGGATACCAAGTGTTAGAGAAAAACGCCGAAGGAAGAAGTCGAGGATGACTTCGTCCTGTAAATCTGATTTGAATGAGCCACAATCGAAGAAAATGAAGAATAGTGATGGAAACGGAGTGCAATTAGAAGATGAAATGTGAAACACGAAATATGTTGAACATTTCATCTATTAATTGTTTCCATTTTTTGTAAGCCTTGACTCACTACTGTGATATGGTTTTTTTGATAATTTTTGGGATGTATTTTGGGATGAATTAACGTTTGTATGTTTGTTAAAAAATCATGTATGGTCGTAAATAAGTAGCAATGTATAAGTTACAGATGCGAAATATTGAAAAAGTAGTTGCAATTGTCAAAAAGTAATTGAGATGAAAAAGAATGAAAACGTCAATAAAAAACAAGTAAAAAAGTCAAAAAGTCAAAATACAACAAAAATATATTAAAACAAATAAAAAATTATATAAAAAAAATCAAATATCTGACATATCGAAAACGGTGTGGATTTGTCGTATTGTCTATCATAACCAATTTTTTACAACTCGATTACGACTTATTTGCAACTTTGACAAACGTGTATTTTATCAATAAAATATGTAGGTAAAACGTGTATTTTATCGATATTCTTCTCAGAAGTGATGCATATATACTAATTATATGAAAGGAAAGAATTTTAAATCATAACTAACAAATTTATTAAAAACTTGTTCATTTTCTCACATGTAACAATAAATCTATATAAACCTAATACTAACACATTCAACCATTTTGAATAAAATTCAACAAAATATACAATTTGTTAAAAATGTTAATATAAGCTAATTATTATCATTTGATTGGAAGATTTTTATCATCATTTGATAAAATTAACCGACAAAATCGCAATTTATTAACAATTTTTAAAAAATTCGTTGGTGCCAAATAAGTCGTAATTAAGTCGTAAAATTTTGGGTTTGACACATAATAAGACAAAATGGGCAAAACGCGTGATTTTTTTAAATTGGACCCACTTCCTGCAAGTCTATTATCCACGCGTCGACTTCATATTAAATATTTTGTCTACGTGGATTTTTTATTATTATTTTAGATGTTTGACTTTTTTTAATAAATAAATCTGATACCAAATATATTTGGTCACGAATACTACTACTATTAGGTAACAATTACCACTCTTCGTTTACTACCATTTTTTGGTAGTAAATGCGACTATCCACACTTGTATGTTTATGCTCAAGTCTGATTACCAATATATTTGATACTTTTTTCCATTTCTTCGATCACCTGTAGAGATCAGTGTCACACAATATACCACCATAAAATTCACACAAACCTAGTTCACACATACAAGATATCACAAACTGAGTTCATACTTAACATTATCTATCGAGTTCACACATCTAATCCCAAACCGAGTTCAAAATTAATACATACGACAACCGAGACCAACATTCACAAACCTTTTGTTCCACGACCTCCTCGCCCTTTTCCTCCTCGTCCTTTTCCTCCTCTTCCTCCTCTTCCTCTTATGATTCCACCCTTCGAATTGATAGTCTTCAAAGTATCAGCCCAAGGACTCGTCGTTTTATACGAGGTACAAGTTCTCCTTGGCCTTTCTTCCTTCTCGGCCTCTTCTATTTTTTGTTCTTGTTTTTTCTCATCCCCTTTTTTGTTGTCTTCTTCATCTTCATCATCATTTTCTTCTTGTTCATCTTGAGCATTTTCTTCATCTTCTTTGTCTGCTTCTTTATCTCCCTCTATGTCTGCTTCTTTCTCTCCCTCTTTCTCAACTTCTTTCTCTCCCTATGTGTGTGCTTCTTTCTCTCTCTCTTTCTCAGCTTCTTTCTCTCCCTCTGTGTCTGCTTCCTTCTCTTGCTCAGCTTCTTTCTCTCCATCTGTGTCTGCTTCCTTCTCTTTCTCAGCTTCTTTCTCTCCCTCTGTGTCTGCTTCCTTCTCTTTCTCTCCCTCTTTCTCAGTTTCTTTCTCAACTCCTCCCTCTTTCTCATTGACTGCTTCTTTCTCCGCTTCCTTTCTCTGTTCTTGTTTCTCACTTTCAACCACTATTGGATCATCTTTTTCTTCTTGTTCTTTTCCCTCTCTTACTACGATTTCTTCTTCTTCCACTCCTTCTGTCTGGTCTAATGCGTTAAGAACATCAAAAATCACCATATCCAGTTCACTATCCACATCTTCTCTATGCAGACATGTCTCGGGAGGGGTTGTTGTGTATTGGGCTGAACTCTCACCCTTTTCATTCCCACCCATAGTCTCGGTCATCTTCTTCATTAAAACATCAATTCTAGCATCGACTTCAAAGGGATTGTCATAATTACCTGATGCGATTATAACGGCCACAATCACTTTCTTCATGTTTTCAATAACTTCCTCTTCAAATTTCTTTATCTGTGCACCTTGATCTTCAATAGCAGTAAACAACTTATCTTCTGTCTCAACCAACTTCCTTCTCACAACTTCAACCTTTGAACTCGTGTACCTCATCTCAGATCTCATCATGTCATTTCAGATCTCAACATGGTCAATTCCTTACTATAGTCACGTTCTTTTTCCACTTCTTCTTCTTCTTCTTCTTCTTCATACTCGTTGATGAGTCTTTTGCCTTTATTACTTTTTCCTCTCTTTTTCTCAGTTTTTCTAGTTGAAACAATCGCTTTCCTTTTGTTCTGTTGCTTCATCAATGGAACTTCAATGCGAGATCTGACATCTTCCTCGAGAATATCATTCCACTTCACAGATCTTGGCTCCTCAGTCAAATAAGCCATCTAACAGTAATAACATCGTCTGGTTCTCTATCCCTCACTGCAACACCCCTAAGCAGACGTTCTTCACCATTGGATGGTTGGAGATAGCTTTCAATGTCCTTTAATTGAATGAACAAAAATTTAATATGTCTACAAAACATCTACTTCATTATTATTTCAACAGAAACATACCTGTGTCTTGCCAATCTTTGCCAACCCTTGTTTCATTCCATACTTTTTGTTCGGGATGAAACATCTTCTACACATCCTTGGACATGCCTCAGTCACATTTCCTTCCAATTTCACCTCACTGTACCATCCATCGCTGCGAAGTTTAGGAATGCACTCGAATGGTAACATCTGCAATATCAACTACACAACATTAATAATGTATTACTTTATATCTCACACTTTAATCAATTAATTTAAATAACTTACAGTGAGAAGGATTATGAAACATGGTAAATTCCACTGATTTACCGGTTTTCTGTGCTTGTTCAAGTAATTATGCACAGATCCAAGAACATTCTGGAAGGTGAATGTTCCCCATGGGAATGTTTCACAGCACTTCACATCATCAACTATCTTCAGCAAAAAGGGATTAACAAACTCCGAATGTTGATGTCCTATCACATACTTAGCAACAACAAATATGCCATCTTCAATCTATTCTCTGTCTCATCTTTAGGCAATTCTGAAAACATTGCCATAACTCGTGTCTTCGGAACTTTTTCGAAGCTTTCTTGACCAAAGTATTTTCTATATAAATTGGTCCCTCCAAGTGTTTACCAATTGTCAGGCAGTTTAGAACCCTTCAGCCCACAAAGTATTGTGTGCTCCCACAAAGAATATCTAATGGGTACTCCGTTAATGACGAACCACAGTTCATTTTCCCTCTTTGTCTTCACCGCACGATTGATGAGCGCAACCATTGGACTCATCTTCAAAGTCTGCTTCTTTTTCATATGAAACAGATGCCTAAATTGAGATTTTTCTGTGAAATGCTTCTCCTCTTCTTCGGTGAAATACTTTTCCAGAAAATCCACTGCTTCGATGTGAAAACATTTAGAAGATACTTTCACCGAAATTGTATTCATATCATCGAAATCATAATAAAATTCCGGTTTCGGTGGTATCTCGGCCTCGCTCTGCAATAAAATAAGTGTATTCAGTTGCATTAACAACTAATTTACAAAATATCCAAGTACTACTATGCATAAACGACTTTAAACTAAACACTCTTATAACATTTAGTTGCATATACAAGTACTTCAAAGATACAACAACTGTCCAATTTTAAGGTCGAAATAAGACTGACATACACCAAATACTTCTGTAGTATTTAGTGGCACCTACAACTAATTCACATGCACAACTTCACAATTTTAAGGTGCAAATAAGACTAAATAATATACATTCATAAAGGATACTTCGTCATTTTTTAGTTCTACCTTAAATATTACATAATCTGAACTATTTTTACATAAATGACTGTATTCAACCATATTCTAACTGTTTAATCATTAACCAAAAGTTTCGAACTTATATAAAAAAACCAACTCTCTTTCCATTTTTCTATCCATTCGAAGAAAGTTCAGAAAAAAATACTCACATCTGAATCCGGAGAAGAATCCTCGGTCCTTTTTCTATGCGAATCTGTTTTTTCGAACGACCCTGATGAATCACTTCCATGTGAGGCTTCGCCACTTGACGAAGATGAATCACTTCCATGTGACCCTTCTACACTCGATCTCGGTGGATTTCGCTCCATTTCGCCAGATTTCTGAAAATTTTCGTACTTCGCCCGCGCTCTCGGTGTTTCTCTGTTTGTTTTCAAAAGGACAGTAAAAAAACCCTAACTCTTTTTTCCCCTTTCTACTCTGGCAAATGGGCCCTGGCAAATCTGGTGGGCTTTCACCCACTCGCACACGTGTTTTTTCTCACACGCTCATTTTTATTAAGGGCAACAAAGACTTTTCCAACTTTTATAAAGGCATCTTTGTCTTTTATTAATTCTTTATGTTTTTGGGGTGTATCTATGATACATGTGCGACGCATTAGGGGTAATGGTGAAATTTGCCCAATTGTTTTGTGGGGAAAGTAACTTAAAAATCGTGGGTTTTAGACTTTATTTAAATTTTAAAAGAGAGGGAAAAGAGAATGGAGGCGTTAATGGCCACCTAGTTATCAAATTATTCAATATGCAAATGTGAAAATGTCGAGATGCACATGGAGGCCTTATTATATAGTTATATTCAATATAAAATCAAAGGCGAGAGGCACATGGGCTACTAAATTAATACATCGATTTAACACTTAATCCTTCATTTTCTGTGCAGCAATCCAAGCTTTCAACCCGGTTTAATTAATGGCGTCGACGTCGATTACTAGAATTGTCCCGACAGACTGTGGGTTAAGACAAAGCAGTGGCACCAAGCTTTGCAATTTCCGGCTCCCGACTCGTCGAGTTCAAAATCGTCTGGGTATGATTCAACTTGGGTCGGTCCCAAGATTTTTTTTTTTTTTGGGGTGAAGAAATGAAATCTACGTTCTTAGTGGCTGATTCGATAATTCAATCCAGATTTTGGGAAAGGTTCGGCGATCCAAAGCAAGAAATCATCAAACTCCATGGTTGCTCTTGCATCAGCTTCAACCGTGACCCATTCATCAAGGTAAGGTGGTGGTTCAGATCTTGTTTAAGTTCTTGTCTAATTGGATTATCTTGTTGGTGATGGAAAGTCGTGAAAAGAATATGAATTCCCTTTTTTTATGTGATGGGGTTGCTAATGTGGAAGCTTTCTACAAAAAAAAGAGGAAAACTTTCTTTCCTTGGCAACATGAGTTCATCGATGAAAAACTGGGTTTTTCGCAATTTGTGTATAAAAACTCTAAACAACTTTTTTAGACATATGTTAAACTTGTATTACATAAACAATCATAAACTTCTCAACTTCTAACCTTTAGTACATAGTGTAAATAAAGAAATACGAGAAAATATTGAAGATTTGTCATATTTTATGTTTAGAATTATAAAGAAATGTCGAAAAGAAAAATTAGAAAAACGTGTTCTGGGAGAAATGCTTAGAAATACTTTATATGAAAAACTTTATATAACATTCCCTATTTATACTAAAACTTCAAATCTACTAGTTTCATCTCAACCACACGTCTTTACCACTTCATCGATCGATCACACGCAACACACATAAATTCAAATTTCTATTACATAAACATTATATCATCATGGTGTAAACGTCTTAAATAAGCATTGCATAAACGTGACATCAACGAATGAATCAACTTCTCAATAAAATTCTCCCATACTCTAATGAAATCGGTGCAATCTGTGTGCCTAAAGTCTTCCAAAGATGGCGGATTCACTCAAAAAGATATGCAGCATTACAAACTTAGTCAGGTTCTAGATTGGATGCATAGAATATCACATTCTGTTTGCACAAGACCTATATGGTTTCCAAAAAGATTCATGTTCCCGAGTGATATTTTGCGGCTCAACTTTTTCAGGACCACGCGAATTGCATGCAAAGGAGCAACGGATGTCTCAGGCGACAGTTCTCCGAGTGGGACGAACACATATCAGAAGATTATTGAACTTTTAACGACCCTTTTTCCCGTTTGGGTATTCATTCGAGTCTTTTATCATTTCTGTAATCAAGTGAAAACTATATATATATATATATAGATATATACACTGTGATATGCTCTCATAGTTTCTACGTGCAGGTTATTTTGGGAACAGTTATTGGCATCAACAAGCCAGCTGCAGTATGTTTCAGACTTCTCATGTAGCTTTACTTATAGGGGAATTCATTCTGTTGCTGCTAATTGATAGATCTTGCAGGTCACATGGTTTAAGGCTGATCTTTCCACTCTCGGCATGAAGTTTCTCATGCTTTCCATGGGAATGACACTAACCTTCAAGGATTTCGGAAGGTGTTTACGTAATCCATGGACGGTACTAATTAAGAAGAATAATATTCCCCTATTAGAATTTTTTTTTTATAACTCGAAAATTTACCGCGCCTTCGACCCAACTATTAAGCTTCTTTTTTTCAACTTGTACTAATAGCTTTGCCTGTTTAACATTTCAAAGGTTTCTCCCGCAGGTTGTTGTTGGTTTTCTTGTACAATATTTAATCAAGCCTATGCTAGGCTTTGTCATAGCAACGGTTAGTGTCTTGTGTGTGTTCTGTTCGTTTCAACACATCTGTTGTCGCATACCCAGACCTCTGAGCTTTTTCAATTAACCTATGTTATGATCTTTTATCAACTTTTGTTTTTCGAAAGCGAAATGTTTTGAGCAGCCGACTTAAGTGTTTGTTTGTTTTGTTTTTAGAGTCTTAAACTCTCCCGACCTCTCGCAACCGGCCTCATCCTGGTCTCGTGCTGCCCCGGAGGGCGCGCCTCAAACGTCGTAACCTACATATCCAAGGGAAATGTAGCTCTCTCTGTTCTCATGACAACGTAAGTAAACTTGGTTTTGTTCTTTTCTCATCATCGCATTGGTAAAACTTGTCACCGAACTTGTATTATATAAACATTAAGAAAATTTCATACAACACATACTATTTATACTAATTTCAAATCTGCTATTTTCATATGAACCACGTATCTTCATCACCATATCTTTACTTTCTCAAATCACACAACACATACAAATTCAAATTTGTACTTCTGCTTACATAACCATTACATAATCTGATAATCATAATGTAATCGTTTTACATAACACATTGTATAAACGTGACGTCGACGAATGAATATAATTTCTCAATAGAACTGATCTCACACTTTTCTTGAGCCTTTGTTGTCTCTCTAAATTTGAAGCTGTTCATCCATTGGAGCTATCGTGATGACTCCTCTTCTTACGGAGTTTTTCTTCGACATGCGTATTCCAGTCGATGCCGCAGTAAGTTCGCAACCATTTTAAATTCGTTCCAGAATGTTATTTTCTGGCGTGGGATGTTTTTGTTCCTTTGATCTTCCAAGAAACATAAGCATGCTTTTATCTCAATTCTTTGAAAAATGACCGAAAACAACAGAAGTGGAATCTTTCTGATTTGATTTCAGCATTCATTTCCAGCAAGATATATAAGAACTATGGGGTGGGCGTTTCGGTTCGGTTCCGAAAACAGAAAATCTCGGTATTTTTTTTTAACCGTACCATTCAAAATTTCCGAATGGTATGTTTTTATCAACCCGGATTTTCCGTAACCGAACCGAATCGAACTTTATAAAATTCTCGAAAAATCGAAATTTTTTAAGAAAATCTATTTTTTTTTAACAAAAACCAAAACCGAACCGTATCGAAACCGGAATCCGAATAATATACAGTACTAATTTGGTACAAATTTTAGAATACTGAACAAACCGTTTCCGAACCGAATCGATTCCCGAAACGCCCACCTCTAATAACAACCGCAGTTTTCAAAAGCCCATTCGTTATTTTGTTTCCTGTTTTGCAGGGACTCGCCCTGAGTACCTTTCAAGTAGTTTTGGTTCCAACTGTCCTTGGAGGTAAGCATGCTAATTGATTCAACGACAATTTGGATGATCATTTGGGATTTGATGTTTCAGCTTTATGTGACAGTCCTATCAAACGAATTCTTTCCCAAATTCACATCAAAGATTACGACGGTGACGCCTCTAATCAGCGTTATCTTGACTACCCTTCTTTGGACAAGCCCCGTAAGATCTCATAGACCTTTTTATAACATTCTTATAAATGTATTATTTCCTACGATAAATTCTATTAAATTTTTTTGAATTTGTAAAATGGTGGAAAATTAATTTTTAAACTTTTCACTTAACAAATTTATTTATAAACTTGCAAAATATGTCATTTTAATTCTCAAACTTTAAAAATGTGTCATTGTAATTTCCAAACGGATTTTTGGGTCAACGTCGTCAATGTTTGTTTTGGAACTAATTAAAAAGTTTGAGAATTATAATGACATATTTTACAAGTTTGGAAATAAATTTGTTAAACGAAAAGTTTAAAAATTAATTTTCCACGGTTTTACAAGTTAGGAATTTCAATGGGATCTTCCCTATTTCCTATACAATATAGAAGCTTTTTTCTTTTTCGAAGATTGGACAAGTCTCGGAGGTCTTGAAAACTCAAGGATCTCAGCTTCTGTTCTCCGTTGCGCTTCTTCACGGTATGGCATTTGCCGTCGGCTATGGCATCTCGAAAACATCTTTCGGGGAGTCGACTTCACGCACCATTTCTATCGAGTGCGGAATGCAGGTAATTAAAACCCATCTGCATCTCGCACCAATTCATCAAAAAATATGTAAACTTGTAACAAATCTGGACTACAAACAGATGCATATAAAAGCATAGAAACCCGTCGAAATGATTTCTTTTTTTACACGAAAACATGGATGAAAAGGAACGCTTACCGCTCTCGGTGGTATCTCGGCCTCGCTCTGCAATACAGAATTCATCACTCGGGTTCTTCCTCGCGCACAAGCACTTTAAGGATCCCCTCGTAGCTGTTCCTTCGGCAGTCAGTGTTATCTGCATGGCTGTAAGATTCAGCTGCAAGCAACACGTCCGTCTTATCCTACGTCTCCTCTCCTCGCGACATAAATTTACGTTTATACACTTTCGCAGCTCTTTGGGAGCGCCATGGCAGCGCTCTGGAGAAACCAGCCGACCCCGGCGGATGATGATAAAGATGACTTCAAGGAATGAAGGGTGAACAGCAACGCAGCTTTCATTTTGTTGGAGATTGATACTAATTAATGTATTCGGTGATTCAAGTTATGATATAATCAAATTTGCTAGTAAATGTGAAAGTTTTAATTTATCTTATGTATTTAGTGTTAAATATTCCATTAATGGACTGGCTCGACAGCCAAGCCATTTTCTCATCTTTTAGATATAAAAATAAAAACCAATCAATCTTATTATTTCAATTAAATAAAATAAAGGTCAACAAATGCAGCCAATTTTGCCATTTTTAAATGAAAAAACTAATGATAGACCACTTGAAAAAACGCACAAATGAGAAAAATGATATTATGAAATCTAAAATAAAGTTCTACAAAAACCATATGGAGTGGAATCAATCATACTAAAAACCTAATGGAAACCAATTCGGTATGAAAATTTTTAAACCGGATTCAGCTTTAATCAAACAAACCCAAAATAACGAACAGCCTCACTAAAGTGTTGAGCGGTGGAATCGCAATCGCAATCGTGGCGATTGTATGCATTTACGATACGTTTGCTAGCGATTGCTTTGCCTCATACTGAATCATATCTGTAACCAATGCAACATCTCAAAGCTACAAAAGAGAGAGAACGTGTGAAGGTCTTACATATTACAGCCAGACAGGATGAAAGCACTTTAAGCGAATACAGATCAGAAGCAGTTCCTGGGCAAAGACAGAGACACTTTGCGACTCACAAAAAAATAATCAGAAATGTTTGCCTAACAGTGTAAACAAGTAGAACTTGTAAAAAACATACATTGCCCCAACGGCTTCTTCTTCATCAAAATCAAGGGTTTTGGCTGATAAGATCAAAGGAAGTACGGAACTCCGGTCCTCGGCCCTCTCATTTGGTTGTTCTCTTCTGTCTCTGTGAAGAACTTCACTTCCCTCTCCTGGTGGAAAAAGCATATTAACACCGTAAACAGAGAGGGGCGGCTGCACAAAAAACCTTTCCCCGAAAAGATTATATATAATTATATATAAATAGATAGATAGAGACACGAAGATTCAATCGATATGAGCTCACAAGAACAGGAGGTGCAATGCAATGCAGTATTTAAACCTAGATGATAGACATGAAATGGATGGCCCTAATTCACTAGCAAATACTCTATGTATTCTCTATAGATCAGAGAGATTGAAACAAATTAGTAGTGAAAGACTTGAAAGGCAAGAAACAACGGCTTTTTCTGGATCTCTTGGACCGATAAATACGCAAAAACAATATTGCACATACACGGAAAATGGCAAAACAAAAATCTTTTTAGATTTCTGTAATCCTTGTAAATCATCGCTCTAAGAGCAGAAAGCTGAACAAGAAGTCATGCACTTATTTGGGTAGAGAGAAGAATATCAGGAGAACAAAAGATGGATCACATTTTTATACAATAGAAAATGTGGAGTATATGCATGTGTTTGTGTGTGTGTGTGCACGTATGAAGACATGCACAAGGACTGTTTGATCAAAGAAGATCGATGCATACGAGTAAACTGAAGCAAGTAACAATCTATCGAGCAGGCAAAAAATGCTGATAGATGTATGGTTTAGGTAGATTCATTGAATCTGGACTATAATTAGTATGAGTTGTTTAAGCTGTTAGTATTAGTTAGTTAGTAGTTTCAGCAATGAATAGTTATAAATACAGATTTAGATGGATGAGAAAGGGATTACAGAGAAGTTTCAAAAAAGGGTTAGGGTTTGTTCTGGGGAATGAGGGTTGGGATCCTCTCATAAAACAAGATCATCCAAAGTTGTATTCAGGTTTTCGGTGAGGAATAAAGGCTTGATTTGTTTTAGAAAGTTGAGTTTCAGAGTCTGAACCTTAACAAATGCATAGTGGAAGACAAGAAAATATCGGTACAATGAAGTGAACATATGACTGACCATGTTCTCGTTGAAACTTAATATAGAAGCCACGTTCCCGCAGCGATAGCAGTAATTCGGAGCAGACCATACCTTCAGGTTTATTAAAAAAACTCGTCAAGCAGATTATAATTCTATGCATCAGAAGCGTAAAGGTCTTAGTCAAAGGAAGCAGAGTCCTACCGTTACTAGGCCTTTATCTTGGAACATGTACTTGAGACCCTCTTGCACAAGTTGATGAGCTCGACAAACTAGATCAAGATTATTGATGTGGTTGAACTGCACAAGAACCAAACCAAAATCAAGGAAACGACACCACAATAGGCATTCAAGTATCAAAACAAGTGAAGCAGATGATTACAACAAAAAGGATGTAATTCATCACAATAGTCTTATCAGTTTGGAAATTGCGAAAAGGATTTTGAATTACATCATAAATTCAAGATTCAAAAGCATAATATTACCTCAGAAGTAACCCGGGATCCAAAAAGCCAGCCAGCTCCACGTGGACTGACAGCCCATGTTTCAATCTCTTCAGGATCACTCCACATAAGATCACAGAAGGGCCCTTCATGTGGAATTTCACAATTTCGCTCAATGAGTCTTATCTAAAGGACAAAATAAGATCAAAAGTGAGTAGATAAGATTAACCTAGGACGAATTACATGCTTAGGCACAAGCATTTGGGAAGACAAAAAAAAAGTAAGGATTTTAACCTGGTCGATTGTCCGAACATCAGGGGAAAGACCACCATGAACACACAGAACCTTCATAAATGAAGCAGTAGTTATTTAATACAACATTCAGTAGAGATATGCAGTCAATTCTAAGAGAGTATGCTTGCTAAAACCTATATAATCGCGAAGATACAAAAGAAAAGACTTACAGTGCCATCTATAATAGCTGACAGAGTAAGATAGTCAAAAACATCAGTGCAATATCGCCACGCATTAGCATTACCATACTTCCTTTGGCATTCATCATAGAAGCCATACACCTGTGAAAGATAAAACTGACATTAGTTGTCCATATGAATAAAAAAAGTCTTAATGATTCTAGACTAGAGAGAGAAACAAAAAATCAACTGAATGTAACATACAGCTTTACATCCACAGACAAACGTCTATCTCTTCATTGATACCAGATGAGATGTAGAAAAGTGAAAAAAAAAAGGTAAATAAGTAACCATTGTTTCATGTGTTATGGAAGCTCTGGTTTTTCAGGTCAATAGCAGCAATGATACAAAAAAAAAATCCAATACTCTAGATACTTCATCCAATTCTAAGACAGGTTAACAAGTAAAAAATATTTTTATCATACAATTAAAAGATCTAAGGCATACAATCCGAATTGCATTGTACAAGTTCGTTCTGACGATTCTGACCTCTCAAATGTGACCTTAAGTACGGACGAGAACTACTTACTAATTAACCATGTGATCAAGTAATTCTAATTGCCTGAACGTCAGAATCCAACAATTAGGGTCAAAGACATTCCATAATTGGAAGCATCTCTTGTACTGTGAAATTAAATTGATGAAGATAACGACTAGAGAATTTCTAAACGAGTGCCCATGATAATCAATATGGCCAATTCACAATAAATCTAAACATCATGTATCATAGATGCACCTTTGCATTTCTTCCATTGATGTGCATGTTACAGTGAATATAAATCACACGGAACAATAAATCAGGAGCTGCTGAGGAGGAATACATGGCAGGAAAGGAAATGTTCATAATTTAAAGTGGAAACCTTGTGGTACTAGTTTTCCAGCAAAAGAAAGATACACATACATCTCAAGGAACACCTATGTCTACATCACACACAGCGTAGCCAAATGGGTAAAACTGGAACTTTCAAAATCTGTTATAATGATGAATATGTTAGCGAAGAAATCAAAGACTGTTATTCCCTAGATAGGTGAGAAGAACAATGTGAGAATAGACAATTAAAGCACAAAACTACATACCTGAGTTAGCTGTCTGCTTTCGTGATTACCACGCAATAGTGTAATGTTAGCAGGATATCTGCAGAGACAAACAAAACATGGAAAATATTAGAAAATTACAAATTTAATTAAGCACGTGGGAAAGTCGCCCAACAACAAAATAAGAGTTAGAAACATAAAATTCCGAATGAACAGAGATGAATTTACAGCTTAAACAGCATTGCCAATAAAGCCCGAATGAATAATTCATGTCTAGTATCTGTTCTCAAGGTCCAAGTCTAGAGAAAAACACTAGTTGATCGAGAGCATGTGCTCGTTCATAGGAAAATTTTACACACCATAAGTTACTAAGTCAAGAAAAAGTATTAAACTGGATAACCAGCTATTGAGCACATAGAAAAGCACAAACAAACTGGCCTATGGGAGGCATAATTCCAGCATCACAAGAATTTGTAATGTTTATACATAAACTGACCTTGCTTTAAGGAGTAAAAGAATAGTGAAAACTTCAAGGCTGTTGTAACCTCTATCAACGAAATCCCCCTGCCAAGGTCCCAAAGGACGTTAATGCCGAGCACACGTTAATGGACCATATGAGATAAAAAAAAAAAAAAAAAAAAAGAGAACAAATCTTACCATAAATATGTAATTTGTCTCTGGAACATGACCTCCGGTCTGGAAAAGCTTCATAAGATCATGAAACTGGCCATGGATATCACCACAAACAGTGACTGGACTGTTGACAGGTTGTACATTTGATTCCTCAATGAGGATTTCCTTTACCTGTAACAATGAGAAGGAATCTTGTAATTATCTAATTAAACAAGTATGCTTCTAAATTCTAATTTCAAGGTATATAGTTAAATTCAATAAAAATTTTACAAAATGAAACTGGCTAGATAAGCAGGACCCATATGCACACAAGATCGCAATTCAATCGCCAATTGATCCAAACATTCCCAGACCCAAACTATAGATTTCTATGAACAATATATTATATGGGCAAAACCTAAAAACCCTAAATCCAGGAACCGTAACAACACCAAATGGATGAATAGAGCAAATTCAAGGTTATGTTTTCCCCCAATACATCGATAGACCAAGAAAAAAACATAAACAAGCTCCAGACAGCACTAATCGAAGCCCAGAAAGAATGCTACATGAATCCAATGGAAGAGAAAGCAACCGAGAAGAGGGAGAAGAGAGTGTACATATTCGCAGAGAAGTTGAAGCTCGTCCTCCGTCAGATGTTGGCTTTCTTTAACCTTCGATATCCATTGATCCAAATCCATGGCGCCGTCTTTCTCTCAATACGTGTGAGGCTGATGGTGAAAATCCTTCCTCTCTCGTCAATACCAATGGCGACTTTTTCCTAGTCTTTGCGAAAATCTAAGCAAAATAGATCTACCACAGCATGTTCCCCTTCGCTAAGATTTCGTCGAAATCGAGAGAGAGGTTCGCTTCGAATCGAAGATGGGCGAGCGAGCAAAACGACGACGGGGAAGATCCCGACAGTCGACACAGCTGGTCGTCGCAGCTTCAAAACTCGATTTAGAGATTCCTGATGAATGGTAACTAAAGAAATATTCCACTTAATATCAAATGCCCAATTTATATAAAAATTGAAAATACATACTGTTCAAGAAAAAATAAAGTTATCTGTGATAAGAAAATGCAAGTTCGCGACGAGACAAAATATAAATAGGTAATGATATAAATGTATCTTAGAGCTTAATTCTCGTATTTGAGTAAAATTATGAATACTAGTTAATAACCACGCACATCGCGGACTAAAAATTCCTATAAAATTATAAAAAATATTACTAATTTATTTTTTTATTTTATAGTTTTTATTTTATACTGAGTTATCTCAAAAAATACTGTGTTTTATATAATTGGGAATATATATATATATATATATTAAGTTTTTTTAAAATGTCGAGATAATATGATGTTGGATTATTTTTAAAAAAATTATGAATAGTTTCAGTATTTATATTTTCGCGGGTTATATATATACCGGAATAATGTTTTTAAAATTTTGATTTGTTTTAAAATCCAATAATAATATATTTAAATTAATAAAATTTTCACGATAAAACCTTGGTATAATATTAAAACCTGTATAATCTCATCAGTTTTTAAAATTTATAAATATCTATTTGTTATATCAAATTAATGAAATACAACACTAATCATATCACTCTTTTACCCCATAACGGTTTAAGTGACTATATATTTTTTTACAAATAAAGATTTGATCATTTTTATTCTTTATAAAAATAAAAAAAGTAAGATTATGTTATATTTGTGTTGTATATATATTTTATCATACTAATATTGATTCAACAATTCGTATGAAATCAATCCACTTTTACTTTATATAAATCTTAGTATGATCCTCATTTAATTAACTTTTTCATTTAGTTTGTTTATAGTTTATTAAATTTGCTTCTTATTATTCTTATTATCCCAATTTGGTTTATTTGATTCTTTACATAAACCATCCATGATATGAGTAATAGCTTCAAATAAAACATTACTTACCAGACCCAAACAAACTCTAATAGGATTCGTCACGTATATATTTTCACTCGGGTCATACATTTCAAGACCCGATTCGATAAGTCCCCAAAAAATATTCAAAATAAAAATCTAGTGACACCAAACTGACCTTTTATTAATCTTTTGGTTTTAACATTTTTCGTTTTCATTTAATAAACAAAGTATTTAATGATAATTCTTGGGTTTTAGAATATATGAAATCCAAATAAAAAGCTTTCGGTAAAACCGGTCGGTTTGTTCCGGATGGTAAGAGTTGAAATTTAAAAAAAATGTCACTTATCAAACTTAGAGAAAATCTAATAGAACTTGTCCCGGATGAACTTTCACACAAAGTATACACTTTAAAATCTGATTTGATAAGCCTAAAAAAATCTTTAAAATAAAAACCCGTGTCCCTCCAGAATACTCATATTTAACTAAACTGTCATTTCACATTATATTCTAGTAAAACCACTAGTATTTTAAATTCATAAGAGTTAATCTAGCTATATGAAATGATCACAAATTCAAATAAATAAATTAGCTAATTTGAATGATAGGAAAATAACAATAAATATTTACCGAAAGTTAAAAAGTGATATCACCAACTTCACTATAAAGAAGTGCACGTGTTCAATAAAATGGTTGAATACACATATCTTTATTTTTAATTATATAAACTTATCAATAGCACAAACATCTCATTCTAAATATATAATAACATGCACATTGATTAATTTGACAAAACAACACCAATGTTTAACGGAATTTTTTAACAGTGTTTTTTTGTATGTCTTTTAACATAACTTTTATTGAGGTTGCATTATTTTCTCCAAAATATCTATATTTCTATGACCTTATTGAAATAACAACGCTTCCCCTACCAAATCGCAACCACACACGATTACTGTGGTATTTTATTAGTTTTGATGTAATCTTATAAAATTGGAAAAAAAAATCATTTATGGAGAATATGATGAGCTTAGGAGACGAACGTATAAGACGGAATTTGATGCGAGTAGTTTGAAGTTGAATTTTAACATTGAAGAATGTGTATTTATTTTGATATGGTCCATCGTTTAGAGCACCGTCAAATTACAAATTACCGATATTCAAAATTTTCGGTACAAATATGTAGAGATTATATTAAGGGATTCTAAATTGTTTATTAAATTAAAAGTGGTAGCAATTTCTTTTTTCTAAAGATTATGGATTATTATTGCGTGTATCGTTATACGCATATATATATACACCTGAACAATGAGATCGAAAAATTATTCTAGCTACATATATTACATATTAGAATATTTTAAAAGTCCAATGGTGACCGCCATTAAACGATTCAAAACAAATCTATCAAAACAAAAAAAAAAACTACCATTTTAATCTCGAAAATTCATTCTTTAGCAATTTTTTAGGACACTATTGAGAAGGAGGATGGTTCTATTGTTGATGATGTTGTTGTGCGTGTTGTAACAAAAGTTGAAACATTTGAATATTTTGTTGTTGTTGTTGCTAAAAACAAATTTCTAAGAACATTCAATTAATAAATTTAACAAAAAATATAAAAAAAAATGAATCTGTAAAGAACAAAAGAATGAGACGGACCATCTATTTCAAGTATTCTGAAAAATCAAATTGATCAATTCGATATTTGTATCGTGGATGTGAGTATGAGGGGCATATTACCACAATTTTATAGTTTAGAATTCACGAATTAAAATAATTAATTAATGTTTAATGATTTCAAAACTCATTTTAACTAAATCAACTATTCATTAAGATTTTTGGGTCTCTTTAAATGGTTTTCTCGATGTTTTAACAATCAGAAATATATTATTATTAGTTTACTTTATCAATTCGATACTTGCATTCATGAAAAAATTGGTGTTGGAAAGCCTTTTCAAAAAATAATACTCAATTTTTATAATATTATAAATTTCACTATTTATTATGATATAAAAAAATGTAAAAAATATAAAACGTCATATGAAGGTTGTCAAATTATCTATTTAGATTATTATGTTGTTCAATGTTTATCGTGTATATATATATATATGAAGGTCATATAATGTAATATAAATATAATATCTTAAACATCCAACTTTTAAAATGGAGAAAAAATAATAATACAACTTACACTTGATTTGGAGCGAATTTATTGACCGGAGAACTGAATCTTAAGTTAGACTGTAATAGATATGGTGAATCTAACCCGAATCATGTCCCTATTAGCAATAGGTTAACACACAATAGTAAAACAAATAATAATAAACCCTTTAAACAAATTTCGTTAATGTGTAGGTACCACAAAGCTACATACGAATTGACATATGTATCTTTACTCCTCTATTTGATCTCCAAAAGAGCACATGTTCTCTTCAACACCTCAAAAGGATATCTTTTCTTCTGTTAGCCCTTCCATTCTACGGAACAAAACGAACACGAATTATGTCCATTGATGCATGTGCATATAAATATATACCTTATAGGTAGGTGTGTACATGTGTTTATCCATCATATATAATTACAAGCTCCCATTATGGTGTTGAATTTGCGGAGAACATGAATCCCTTGGTTGTTCTTCGATGTCATCTCATCATCGGTCAACAGTTTCTAGAGGGTTTCATTCGTTACTCTTTTTCTTGTTTTCGATCTCTTCTTCCAGATTTTGATGATTTTCGAAAAATTCGTTTTGATCTATCTTGAATATATATAGATACCGTAATTAGTGACACTTAATGATTAATTCATCTTAACTTCCATTGGCTCCTCGTTTTTTGCTATATAGAATTAAACGTCTCGAAATCTATGACACTTTTTGTTATATCCAGATTCCCGAATAAATTATTTAATTTAATTTCGGGATTAAAATAGGGTAAATCAAATCTAAAATATAATATGATTGGTATGAATATGGAACCAAAGGACAAACGGGACTAAAACACGTCGAAAACGTCGAAAAAACGAAAGAAAAAGGGTCTAGACCGATCGGTCCAGAGGTAGACCGATCGGTCCAGGGAAAAGCAAAGAAAAGACGAAAAAACTGGTCAAGACCGATCGGTCCAGAGTGCAGACCAATCACTCTGCACGTTCGCGAGCCAGACCGGACGGTCCGACACTAGATCGGACGGTCTGAGAACTGGGGAAAACAATCGCCGAAAATGCTGACTTTCTTCCACTGTCGGGCGCAATTTTCTCGCAACTTACTGACTCCACGCGCGAGCGACCGCCACCCAGACGAAGTAGGCGACATCCTCTGGCTCTCTTACCCTCTCCCTAGCCCCTATGGCGGCATTTAACGTCAATTTAACCGGCTCCAACAGGTCAAGATGATCATTCAGTGACTAGAAAATTTGTTCTTCCAAAAGAGAGAAAAAGATAGTGATTCGGGAGGATCTGAGGCAAAACGAGCTCAGAGGATTCTAGAGGGGCGGATATAGAAGATTACTGGGAGGTTTCACGACGTGAAACAACCCAGAGAGTTCGCACGAGCTCAGAGAAAAACACATCTCACAGAAATTCGAGGTGAGTGGTTTTGAGTTGTGTTTGTGAGATTCAATTCTCATGATTAATGGTGTAGATTAGTGTTTCTACAAGGATAAAGGACCTAGTAATGTTTAATAATGAGTGGGTAACAATCGGGATCGAAATCGGATAAAAAATGGTGAAAATGGGAAAGAACTCATGGGGAAGACGAAACCCAGGATCCAGACCGACCGGTCCAGACTTGGATCGATCGGTCTGGGCCACAAATAGAACGATCAGTTGAAATGAATGGACAGATCGATCCAGTAGGTCCAAGACCGACCGGTCCAGGACTGGACCGACCACCACAGATAGAACGGACGGTTCGAAATGAGTTGGATTGACCGGTCCACACCCAGACCGATCGGTCCAGGATTAAAAATAAAGCCGGATGATCAAACGCGTAGACCAGACGGTTTGCTTCAAGACCGACTGGTCCAGGCTAAAACAAAAAGGGGAAAATCTCAAAATGGCTGGACTGTTCGATCCACGTAGTGAACTGAACAGACTGACTGCAACCCTGACTATAGGTTCAAAATGGATCAAACTATATGAAGGTGCTAAGTTATAGTCAAATGTAGAACAATAAAAATAAGTGGGTCGAACAAAGATGAAAAAGATGAAAGTACATAAATGGAGGAATCGAATTACAAACCGAAGTGAGTATGGAAAAATAAATACAAGAGAAAATTCGGGAATGGTAATATGGAAAAATAAGAGATAAAAGTCTGTATATGTATGCATGTAATTGATTGATTGAACGACCTCGTACTTAGTACTAGTTGATGGCGTGCAGTCAGTACTAGTACGGAGGGGTGTGGAACCAGTGCCGGTTGACGGCCTTGGAGTCAGCACTAGTGGGTGTACGTGTGGGTTCTGTAGTAGTACCGGTTGACGAACTTGGAATTCGTACTATTATAGAAACGTGTGGGTGTAACACCAGTACCGGTTGACGAAGTGGAGTCAGTACTGGTGTATTTGGGTGGATGTTTCAATAACAGTACCGGTTGACGAAGTGGAGTCAGTACTGTTATAGGAATGTTTAGTGAAGCCAGTACCGGTTGACGATGTAGAGTCAGTACTAGTGGATCTGTGTGGTCGTCTCTGTAATAGTATCGGTTGACGATGTGGAGTTAGTTACGGAGAAGCAGGGTTGAACCTAGTACCGATAGACAAATTAAGTCAGTGCTAGATGAAACCGAAAGGAAATGGTACCTGATAGTGCCGGTTGAC
The DNA here is from genome assembly GCF_000463585.1 of Tarenaya hassleriana. Taxonomy (NCBI): domain Eukaryota; kingdom Viridiplantae; phylum Streptophyta; class Magnoliopsida; order Brassicales; family Cleomaceae; genus Tarenaya; species Tarenaya hassleriana. Next base: position 892,990 of record NW_010965625.1, read on the forward strand.
GAATAGAGCCAATACTATCAAGTATTGATGATGCATGTAATAATAATAATTAAGATTTAGGGAATTAAAATGGATTGTGGAATACAAGTAAAATGGATAAACGGAATTAAGAAAATTCTTGTATTGAGAGATTAGTTGGCACCGTTCTCTATGAGAATGAGCTCTCCGGGCTCAACCTGATCCATTCACTAAGCATTATGTTTAGCCCTCCATTGTTGAATTTTTTTTCAGATTCCGAAGAGCACGAGTAGCGCACTGCGAGCGACGACAAAATTGTGAAGGCAGCATCATGTACGAATATATATATTTTTCTTTCTTGTACGTTTTGAACTATGGAACATGGTTCCATGTTTGCACGGTTGTGTTTAATTATGTTTTTGGACATGTGTTGTTTTTGAAAGACGGTGATGTGTTTATTCCATTGCGTGTTTGTATGGAAAAATGATTTTTAAATTTCCGTACTTTGGTATTATTATATTTTATTTGTTTTAGTTCATGTGGCACGTCTTGTATACGGGATACGGGTGTCACAACTTTTGACTCCATTAAAAAAGCAGAACAAATATTGCAAAAAGAAGAACATGTATAAAGATAGTAAAATTAAACTACTCAGCATTAAATTAATTAATATAAGTTAGTGTATTAGAATTAATGATAAAAAAATTCATTTAGTGAATAGGAGGGACATGTACACTTTGATTGAATACGCAACAATTGTTTCTCCTAATCTTTCTCGACTTCACAGTCTTCAATGCCAAATTTAAAAATTGAAAATACTATGTTTTAACCTCTACAAATTAGCATAAATTTTAAAATAAATTTATTATTAATTTTAAAATTAAATATATTTTATTTTATTTTTGAAATTATAATGTATATCTTTAAATTAAAATAATAAATAATTTTTAAAATATCAAAATAATGATATGATATCTGTTTTTAAAAGGATTTTGAATAACTTTTTTTAATATTTTCATGTGTTATAATATAAATTCAAATGTTGGAATTTAGAATATTAGAATAATATTTTTTTTAGAAATTTTACTATGAAAGAGTTTTACTCCCGACAAATCGAGAGTTAACTTAAGAATGTGACTACCGTTAGTTTGTCAAGTATAATTTTAAACATTAATATAAATTTAGTGGGTGTAACAAATCCAATAATAATGTATTTAGATCAATAAAACTTCACAATAAAACATTGGTATAATATTAAATATGTATAATCTCACCATTATTTAAATTTTATAGATATCTATTTAGTTTAACCAAAATAATAAAATACAATACTAATCATACGACTCTTTTATTTCTCTCATTATATTCTAAATCAATGTATTATTATTTTTTTACAAACTTAGATTTTATCATCTTTATACTAAAAAATTAAAACTAATATTATATCTTATTTATGTAGTATGTGTATTTTATCACAATAATAATGGTTTGATAACCCATAAAAAAAATTAATCCACTACTAAATTAAATATATAAGACTTGGAGTATCATTTAATTTGATATGTATTTTGTTAAATTTGATTTTTATTGTTCTTTTTTCTATAATCCAAAAGTTTATCGGCCATTTGAGCCAACTACGTCTCTCGGAGAATAGGGAAAATCAGGGTGAATACTTCTCTCCACGCTTGGGTTTGAACCTAAGGTAAGACCCATTCTGAGTTCTTCGTTTATATGATGAAAAATTTGACTTAGTCCCTCATATATTCTACATATATCACTGTTTCATAAACCATCGATTATAGGAGTTTTTACTTGGAGTATACATATTAAGACGTGATACAATAAGTTTTAAAAAATCTTCAAAATAAAAACACATTAAGACTTGATCCGATAAGATTTCTATCCAATAAAACTGACATTTCACATGATCCTATCAAAATCTTAACATTTTCTACGATGTTCGTTGGACTCATTTCACATTTATAAGTTCTTTCAAATATCAATACAATTTTTTTATCATATCCTAACGATATCTATAAAAAATCAAAACGTTAATAGTCGTAATATAATTTATATATTTATATAACACTTTTAAGTAGATTTATTTTTTCTATTCGTTTTATAATATTTTGTATAATTTTATTTTGTTTGCGAAGAAATTATCAGTTTTTATATTTGAGTAATAAATCTACTTAAAAGTGTTATATAAATATATAAATTATTAACATTTTTGTCGGGTAGAAACTGTTAATGTTTTGATATATTTTTTCTATTTGTTTTATAATTTTTATATAATTTTATATTTTTTGCGAAAAATCATTGAATATGAAACTATTACTCAAATATTCCATATAAAAATCATTGAATATGAAATAATTTGTGATTAGGGTATTGGGTTGTAATTTTGGTAAAACAATCCAATATTAAAATTAAAACAATCAAATATAAAGCTTAATACTGATATTATTAATTGATTCTCTTTATCGGTATTTCTATCAAAATTTTGATATTTTTAAAATTTTCTCATTTAATTTTTATAAATTGATTTTGGATTATTCATTTCTTACTTAAATTGTTTTTGTTAAATTTTATAATAATTTTTATATATCCAATCAAAAATTTTAAAACATCTATATAAAAGGATGATATACCTTTATCAAATTTCTTTATCCTTTATTTTATATATAAAATTATCTATTACTGTTTTATAAATAAATAAATCTTATTTTATATAACAAATATATTTTATTAAAAATAGCTATATTTTATTAAAAAAAATCACATGTCATAAAAAAAACCAACGCTATCAAAACTATTCTTTGTCCTATAATAAAAGTTGAAGAAGACGGGTAACATAATTCACCCGTTAATATCATTAGCAAAGCTTTTTTTTCCTCGCATTATCATTTATTTTCATAGGAAAAATATCCAACGAAACAACCTGATAATAATATTTTCATATAACATTCATGTTTAACTTCTGCAAATAAAAAAAAGAGAGATGATTTACATATCTCCTTCCCGTTTCTGTTGCACATGTTTTTAAAATTGCCAATCTGAAAATAGAGAAAAATAAAATAAAATATGAAAAAACCATTTTATATATCTTTATGTGTGGATTGGAATGTTAATCATCATAAATTTATCCTAAAAGTCACAACATTTCAGGATAATTATGACTATTAATCTGATACCATAACCAATTCACATAAATTTATAGTTATCAAATGTGTCCAATTTGAAAAACTTGTCATGATTCACAACTTTCAAGTTTTCAGTATAATCAGCGTCATTTGAGTAATAAAACTTTTCGTGTCTATTTTCCAATAAAAATCCAAATCCAATGCTAATCCACATCAATCCTACATTTATAATTTTAAAAAAAAAATTAGATTAATCAAATCAACAAAAACAACCTGCATCATGTATCCATCGGTCAATGACAAATCTTGGATGAGTAAAACATTAATTACTTTGTATTATGGCTATTATTATTATTTCAATATAAAACCACCGTAGGCGCATTTGTTGTGTGTGTTAAAAACCACAGACATTTTCCAAAATACTCTCAGAAGAATTCAAGACTCTCTAATGGCTCCATTACACTCTCAATAAATCCACATCAGATTTCTTTGTCGAGATACATATGCTTCATTTTTGTTCTGTTTCTTTGATCTTTCTATGCATGTTGAACTTCTGTTCGTCACTTAATTCCGATGGATTGTCTCTTCTTGCTCTAAAATCTGCCATCGAGATCGATTTGTCCCGCCTGATGAACTCCTGGTCGGATTCCGACCCCATTCCTTGCCATTGCATCAAAATCGTCTGTCTCTGTTGGGATATATTTCGACCGAACTCGGTCTCTTTGACTCATTCCTTCGGCTTGATCTTTCAATTTCGTGAAAATCGTTCCTACTCGTCTCTTCGACGCTACCATTCCGGCATATCGATCTCTCTCACAATTTGCTCTACGGCCTTATCCCGTCGGAAATCCAGGTCGTGAAAAACCTCACATATCTCGATTTTTCTTCGAATCAACTCAACAAATCTTTACCTGAATCTCTAACCGATCTTAAAAGCCTTGTGAGGATTGGGGATGTCAATTAAGCCCGGAGCCCGAAACCCGGTCCGAATCTGCCCGAAAATAATAAGGACATGGGCCTAAAAAATATATGCTTGAGGTTCATTAATTTTTTTCTAACCCTTTTTTCTAAACCAAAGTTTTACCTCTTTATAATTATCTTAACTTCTTTTTAACCATATTACATCATTGAATAATCTTCTTTTGTATTATTTTTTTACTAAATCAAACCTAATACTTGCTATTTGATTATATGTTTTTGTTTTATATTTTCTTTTATCACTCTGTATTAGTTTTGTTTCGTACTAGTGGGTTAGATTTTGTTCTTCGATACACATAAACAAACACATGTGCTATATTTATATATGTGTATCTTTTAACCAAATGACGAAACTTTATCTTGGTTTCAATTGATACTTTTTAAAGTGACGAAAACTTTTATTTTTTTAACCATATTACATCATATATATATATATATATATCAATTTATATTTTTGAAAACGTAGAAACTTTCAAATATATATATTTATAAACCTTTATTTACATATGAATATTCTTTTTCTACATGTTTCAGATTAATTACATCATATAATTGTCTTTTTTATACCATGTTTTTTTTTAATATTTTACATTATTATTATCGCAGAAAAAAATATTTTTATTTGATAAAAAAATCCGAAGCCCGGCCCGAACCCGCCCGAAGCCCTATAGGGTCGGGCTTAGGGCCATCGATCCTAGACCCGAAAAATAAATGGGCGGGCCGGCCCGACCTGAAAAATTCTAGGCCCGAATTGAACCCGGCCCGACCCACCCATTTTACACCCCTAGTCAGGATCCTCATCTTTCTTATAGTCGTTTTGTGACAGCCCAGGTTACCGTAGGAGGGGAGAGTGATCGTCGGTGCCAGAGGCATGGACAATGGACGGCTCCTGACGAGCTTCTGGGTAGGGGTATAGGGATGAATCGAACGCACCGGAATGAGAGGGATCCGAGGGCTGTGTAAGTATGGGACTACACAGTCTAAGATAACTTAAAGGAATTAATTGAGCTACTCATAGCAACAAGATGCATCTACCTTTTCGGTTGCCCATCTCGAGAGAACTCCAAAGTTAAGCGTGCTGGCCTTGGAGTAGTCTTAGGATGGGTGATTTCCTGGGAAGTACTTTCCGGGATGTGTGCGAGTGAGGACAAAGCACGGTAAAAGGTCCCGTGTTGGTGTGTGGGGACAGCTCTATCATTCCGTAGTGGTCTCGGGTCGTTACAAATGGTATCAGAGGCGGTACTCTCCCAGTATGGTGTGGTTCGAGGACGAACCAGGCAGAAGCTGGTGGGCCTGTGAGTGCCTAAGATACCGTAGGAGGGCGGGGAGTGATCACCGGTGCGAAATCCCTAGAAGCCAAACCCTAGTTTTGTGGAACATAATAGAAGAAAGGACAAACAGATCACAGTATCAGTGACAGAGAAAACAGAGCTAGTCATATTCTTACGTTTTTGGCGATGAAGAGGATGATAAACAGAACAAGAGTCAGGCAGATAATTACTATTTTTGTTGTAAGACAATTTGTAGATGCAAGGATCAAAGTCATTCCTAAAAGGATGAATCAAGATCTGAAACATTAAAAAAAAGTAACAGTTTTAATTTTTAGATTAGTTGAGTAGAAGACAAAATCCATAAAAAAGGTAGAAGAGTTTCAAAGTTAGTGCTATATATAAAAATTCACGTTAAAATGAAAGATATTTGTGTTACAGTGAGCAGGTAAGATCAGCCAATATATACCACTACATCTTGTGTTCTATTCAACCATTTTATTTACATCACGATGTGATAATTAGTAAAAAATTAAATAATATTAACATTAATTGAATTTGGATGAATATCCCTTAATATTATGAATGTATTTATTATAAACATAACAAAATTTATGTACAAATTAAACTTATATGTTTAAAATAGGAAAAGTTATATTATAAAAATTACATTCGATGCATCATTCTTGGTAGTGGGAGTGAAATTAATCATGCTGCATGTATTAAGAAGAATTTAAAAAAAAATTGAAATGCGTCTCATATTAATGCGTAGAGGGTAATTTGAAAAATCTTTCATGTTCTTAAAATTGTAGTCACTCCCTTGTGAATAGAACTGTACTTTATATATATGATTTAATGAATAAGAGGGAACATGTGTCACACCCTCAGAAAACAACTGTACTTTAATATATAGTATAGAAAAAAAAATTATTTAGTGAATAGGAGGGACACATATACTTTGATTGAATGCGCAACAATTGTTTCTGCTAATCTTTATTGACTTCACAGTTTTCAATGCCAAATTTTAAAATTGAAAATATTTAAAGAATAAGAGGAGACACGTGTCACACCCTCAGAAAACAACTGTACTTTTATATATAAGATAGAAAAAAAATTCATTTAATTCTTTCTTGACTTCACAGTCTTCAATGCCAAATTTAAAAATTGAAAATATTTAATGAATAAGAGGGGTCACGTGTTACACTCTCAAAAAATAACTGTACTTTTATATATAAGATAGAAAAAAAATTTATTTAGTGAATAGGAGGCACACGTACACTTTGATTGAATATGCAACAATTGTTTCGGCTAATCTTTCTTGACTTCACAGTCTTCAATGCCAAATTTAAAAATTGAAAATATTTAATGAATAAGAGGGGACACGTGTCACACCCTCAGAAAATAACTGTACTTTTATATATAAGACAGAAAACAACCATATTTTCTTCATCTGTAGGGTTTGGATCTTTGATCATGTTCTTCCGTCCGGACAGGAGGAGGAGGAGAGAAAGGTAGAACAAAGGGTAAGAATATCTCATACATTACTTGAGTATAAAAACGGGAACTACGGCTCAAAGCTGCAGAGTTTCATATCGATGCTTTGCTTTATCTATGAGCTATGTTGGGCCATGGTATTCATTCTCTTCCTCTTCTTTTTTCTTCGTCTATGCATGATAGTATATGGGTTTTAATTTATATGTGTAAATCTGTGATAGATGTTCTTTGAATAGTTGAGTTCGATGCTTCTTATTGGGTCATTAGATTCGTGATGAATTATTGATTCAGAACTATACAATCGTTCTTCAAGCAATGAACTTTTCGGATAAGCCATACAAGAACAGTTGGGCCAATTCTGTGACAAATTTATTCACATGTCTCATATTTTTTTTGAATTACTCAACTTTGCGAGAAATTTCTGGTTTAAGATGATGGGTAATTTCTAAAATCTTCAAATCACACTTTTTTCCTCTAAGTTCGTGTACCTTCACTTCACTTCCCCAAATTTCTTCTATGGAACTTCTTAATTAGTGGGATTTTCTTAATTATTTGTCATTTCAGTCCATTTTTCTTCTATGGGTCTTTTTAATTAGTGTTTTTTTTAGATTCTGTATAAGATGGTTTATATTTATTCGTTTTGATTTTTGTAGGATGCTTAGTGTTTGTTTTTGCAGGATAGTTACGTGTTACAATGGTTAATTGATGGATACAACGATATGATCTTAACTTTTGCAGAATCCTTCGTATGGCGAGTTAAAAAAAAAGATGATTTGTTAATGATTTGGATGTGAAGGACGTATGAGTATGTTCTTATATATGAAAATTGTCTCTGCGAGAACTCTGTAGGACAAATATTGTAGCATAAATAAAATAAGATGTATACAATAAGTTCTTCTGTATGTAATACCGGTGATTGTTGGTTTGGAGAAAGAGAACAAAGATCGAAATTGTCCGTGTGATAATGAATATATGCAAGTTAATGTCGATGGGAAACCTAAAAGGCTGAAACCAACATGTCGTGTGGAGATCTAAACAAGTAAGAAAAAATCAACAATGACCAGGAAAGGTATTGTACGAATAATTAAAAGTTAGGTTAAAAGTGCTTAAAACCAGTGTATATGTTTATCCGTGCGATGCACACGGGTTAATAACTAGTTAATCTCGAAAATTTATTCTTTAGCAATTTTTTAGGACGCTATTGAGAAGGAGGATGGTTCTATTGTTGATGATGTTGTTGTGCACGTTGTAACAAAAGTTGAAATATTTGAACCTTTTGTTGTTGTTGTTGCTAAAAACAAAATTTCTAAAAACACTCAATTAATAAATTTAACAAAAAAAATAAAAAAACGAATCTGTAAAGAACAAAAGAATGAGACAGACCTTCTACTCCAAGCTGAAAAATCAAATTGATCAATTCGATATTTGTATCGCGGATGTGAGTATGAGGGGCATATTACCACAATTTTATAGTTTAGAATTCACGAATTAAAATAATTAATTAATGTTTATGATTTCAAAACATTTTAACTAAATCAACTATTCATTAAAAATTTTGGGCCTCTTTAAATGGTTTTCTCGATGTTTTAACAACTAGAAATAAACTATTGTTAGTTTACTTTAATTAAAATGAAGAGACTTGAATCTCTATTATAGATGCATGCATGCATGAAAAAATTGGTGATGAAAAGCCTTTTCAAAAAATAATACTCAATTTTTATAATATTATAAATTACACCATTTATTATGATATAAAAAAATAAAAAAATTATAAAACGTCATATGAAGGTTGTCAAATTATCTATTTAGATTATTATGTTGTTCAATGTTTATCGCATATATATATATATATATATATATATATGAAGGTCATATAATGTAATATAAATATAATATCTTAAACATCCAACTTTTAAAATGGAGAAAAAAGTAATAATACAACTTATTTACTGATCGGAAACTGAATCTTAAGTTAGACTGCAATAGATATGGTGCATCTACCTCGAATCATGTCCCTATTAACAATAGGTTAACACACAATAGTAAAAAAAATAATAAACCCTTCAAACAAATTTCGTTAATGTGTAGGTACTACAAAGCTACATACGAATTGACATATGTATCTTTACTCCTCTATTTGATCTCCAAAAGAGCACCTGTCCTCTTCAACGCCTCAAAAGGACACCTTTTCTTTTTATAGTCCTTCCATTCTACGGAACAAATCGAATACGAAATATGTCCATTGATGCATGTGCATATATAAATATATACCTTATAGGTAGGTGTGTATGTGTGTTTATCCATCATATATACTTATAAGCTCCCATTATGGTGTTGAATTTGCGGAGAATGGAGAATATGAATCCCTTGTGTTGTTCTTCGATGTCATCTCATCATCAGTCAACAGTTTCTAGAGGGTTTCATTCGTTTCTCTTTTTCTTGTTTCCAATCTCTTCTTCTAGATTTTGATGATTTTCGAAAAATTCATCAGATCTAACTTGAATATATATAGACACTGCAATTAGTGACACTTAATGATTAATTCATCTTAACTTCCATTGGCTCCTCGTTTTTTGCTATATAGAATTAAACGTCTCGAAATCTATGAGTCTTTTGACTCCATTGAAAAAGCAGAACAAATATTGCAAAAAGAAGAACACGTATAAAGATAGTAAAATTAAACTAATCAGCATTAAATTAATTATAAGTTCATGTATTAGAATTAATGATAAAAAAAATTCATTTAGTGAATAGGAGGGAGACGTACACTTTGATTGAGTACGTAACAATTGTTTTTGTTAATCTTTCTTGACTTCACAGTTTTCAATGCCAAATTTAAAAATTAAAAATATTTAATGAATAAGAGGGAACATGTGTCACAACTTCAGAAAAAAACTGTACTTTTAAATATAAGATAGAAAAAAAATTCATTTAGTGAATAAGAGGGATATGTACACTTTGATTGAATACGCAAAAATTGTTTATACAAATCTTTCTTGACTTCACATTCTTCAATGTCAAATTTAAAAATTGAAAATATTTAATGAATAAGAGGAGACACGTGTCACACCCTCAGAAAACAACTGTACTTTTATATATAAGATAGAAAAAAAATTCATTTAATGAATAAGAAGCTCAACAATTGTTTTTGTTAATCTTTCTTGACTTCACAGTCTTCAATTCCAAATTTAAAAATTAAAAATATTTAATGAATAACAGGGGACACGTGTCACACCTTTAGAAAATAACTGTACTTTTATATATAAGATAGAAAAAAAATTTATTTACTGAATAGGAGGGACACATACATTTGATTGAATATGCAACAATTGTTTATGCTAATCTTTCTTGACTTCATAATCTTCAATGTCAAATTAAAAAATTGAAAGTATTTAATAAATAATAGGGGACATGTGTCACATCCTAAAAAAACAACTGTACTTTTATATATAAGATAGAAAAAAAATTCATTTAATGAATAGGAGGCACACGTACACTTTGATTGAATACGCAACAATTGTTTCTGCTAATCTTTCTTGACTTCACGGTATTCAATGCCAAATTTAAAAATTGAAAATATTTAATGAATAAAAGGGGACACGTGTCACATCCTCAGAAAACAACTATACTTTTATATATAAGATAGAAAAAAAATTCATTTAATGAATAAGAAGCACACGTACACTTTCATTGAATACGCAACAATTTTTTTTGTTAATCTTTCTTGACTTCAAAGTATTCAATGCCAAATTTAAAAATTGAAAATATTTAATGAATAAGAGGGGACACGTGTCACACCCTCAGAACACAACTGTATTTTTATATATAAGATAGAAAAAAAATTCATTTAGTGAATAGGAGGGACACGTAGATTTTGATTGAATACACAACAATTGTTTATGTTAATCTTTCTTGACATCATAGTCATCAATCCCAAATTTAAAAATTGAAAATATTTAATGAATAATAGGAAACACGTATCACACCCTAAAAAACAACTGTACTTTTATATATAAGATAGAAAAAAAATTCATTTAATGAATAGGAGGCACACGTACACTTTGATTGAATACGCCGCAATTTTTTCTGCTAATCTTTCTTGACTCCACATTATTTAATGCCAAAAATTAAAAATATTTAATGAATAAGAGGAGACACGTGTCACATCCTCAGAACACAACTGTACTTTTATATATAAGATAGAAAAAAAATTCATTTAGTGAATAGGAGAGACACATACACTTTGAATGAATACGCAACAATTGTTTATGCTAAGCTTTCTTGACTTCACAGTCTTCAATGTCAAATTTAAAAATTGAAAATATTTAATGAATAAGAGGAGACACGTGTCACACCCTCAGAAAACAACTGTACTTTTATGTATAAGATAGAAAAAAATTTATTTAATGAATAAGAGGCACACGTACACTTTGATTGAATACACAAAAATTGTCTTTGCTAATCTTTTTTGACTTCACAATATTCAATGCCAAATTTAAAAATTGAAAATATCTAATGAATAAGAAAGGACGCGTGTCACATCCTCATAAAACAACTGTACTTTTATATATAAGATAGAAAAAAAATTCATTTAGTGAATAGGAAGGACACATACACTTTGATTGAATATACAACAATTGTTTATGCTAATCTTTCTTGACTTCAAAGTATTCAATGCCAAATTTAAAATATTTAATGAATAATAGGGGACACGTGCCACACCATCAGAACACAACTGTACTTTTATATATAAGATAGAAAAAAAATTCATTTAGTGAATAGGAGGGACACGTACACTTTGATTGAATACACAACAATTGTTTATGTTAATCTTTCTTGACATCATAGTTATCAATCCCAAATTTAAAAATTGAAAATATTTAATGAATAATAGGAAACACGTGTCACACCCTAAAAAACAACTGTACTTTTATATATAAGATAGAAAAAAAATTCATTTAATGAATAGGAGGCACACATACACTTTGATTGAATACGCCACAATTTTTTCTGCTAATCTTTCTTGACTTCACATTATTCAATGCCAAAAATTAAAAATATTTAATGAATAAGAGGGGACACGTGTCATACCCTCAGAACACAACTGTACTTTTATATATAAGATAGAAAAAAATTTATTTAGTGAATAAGAAGGACACATACACTTTGATTGAATATGCAACAATTGTATATATTAATCTTTCTTGACTTCGCAATCTTCAATGTCAAATTTAAAAATTGAAAATATTTAATGAAGAATAGGGGACATGTGTCATACCCTAAAAAAGCAACTGTACTTTTAATATAAGATAGAAAAAAAATCATTTAATGAATAAGAGGCACACGTACACTTTGACTGAATACGCAACAATTGTTTCTGCTAATCTTTATTGACTTCACGGTATTCAATGCCAAATTTAAAAATTGAAAATATTTAATGAATAAGAGGAGACACGTATCACACCCTCAGAAAACAACTGTACTTTTATGTATAAGATAGAAAAAAAAATTATTTAATGAATAAGAGGCACACGTACACTTTGATTGAATACACAAAAATTGTTCCTGCTAATCTTTCTTGACTTCACAGTATTCAATGCCAAATTTAAAAATTAAAAATATCTTATGAATAAGAAGGGACACGTGTCACATCCTCAGAAAACAACTGTACTTTTATATATAAGATAGAAAAAAAATTCATTTAGTGAATAAGAAGGACACATACACTTTGATTGAATATAACAATTGTTTGTGCTAATCTTTCTTGACTTCACAGTATTAAATGTCAAATTTAAAAATTGAAAATATTTAATGAATAAGAGGGGACACGTGTCACACCCTCAGAACAAAACTGTACTTTTATATATAAGATAGAAAAAAAAATTAATTTAGTGAATAGGAAGGACACGTACACTTTGATTGAATACACAACAATTGTTTATGTTAATCTTTCTTGACTTCACAGTCATCAATCCCAAATTTAAAAATTGAAAATATTTAATGAATAACAGGAGACATGTGTCACACCCTAAAAAAACAACTGTACTTTTATATATAGATAGAAAAAAAATTCATTTAATGAATAGAAGGCACACGTACAATTTGATTGAATACGCGGCAATTTTTTCTGTTAATCTTTCTTGACTTCACAGTCTTCAATGCCAAATTTAAAAATTGAAAATATTTAATGAATAAGAGGGGACACGTGTCACACCCTCAGAAAATAACTGTACTTTTATATATAAGACAGAAAACAACCATATTTTCTTCATCTGTAGGGTTTGGATCTTTGATCATGTTCTTCCATCCGGACAGGAGGAGGAGGAGGAGAGAAAGGTAGAACAAAGGGTAAGAGTTAAATATGCTCGTTTTGGAGTAGTCTTAGTATGGGTGATCTTTGGGAAGTATTTTCCGGAATGTGTGTGAGTGAGGACAAAACACGCTAAAAGGTCCCGTGTTGGTGTGTGGAGACAGTCCTATCATTCCGTAGCGGTCTCGGGTCGTTACACGTATACTTTGATTGAATACACAACAATTGTTTCTGCTAATTTTTTTTGACTTCACAGTCTTCGATGCCAAATTTAAAAATTGAAAATATTTAATGAGTAAGAGGGGACACGTGTCACATCCTCAGAAAACAACTGTACTTTTATATATAAGATGAAAAAAAAAATTATTTAGTGAATAGGAGGGACACGTACACTTTGATTGAATACGCAACAATTGTTTCTGCTAATCTTTCTTGACTTCACAGTCATCAATGCCAAATTTAAAAATTGAAAATATTTAATGAATAAGAGGGGACACGTGTCACACCCTCAAAAAACTATTGTACTTTAATATATAAGATAGAAAAAAAAATTCATTTAGTGAATAGGAGGGACACGTACACTTTGATTGAATACGCAAAAGTTGTTTCTCCTAATCTTTTTTTACTTCATAGTCTTCAATCCCAAATTTAAAAATTGAAAATATTTAATGAATAAGAGGGGACACATGTCACACCCTTAGAAAACAACTGTACTTTTATATATAAGATAGAAAAAAAATTAATTTAGTGAATAGGATGCACATGTACACTTTGATTGAATACGCAACAATTATTTTTGTTAATCTTTCTTGACTTAACAATCTTCAATGTCAAATTTAAAAATTGAAATATTTAATGAATAAGAGGGGACAAGTGTCATATCCTTAGAAAACAACTGTACTTTTATATATAAAGATTGTAGATAGGGGTGAGAAAGAGCTGTATCGAAAAATACAATATATTTTTTATTCGACATGTTCTAAATTTTTGAACTATATTATTCTTTAAAAATTGAGTTTTCGTTAAGAAATGAATCGAATTTTAAAAAATACTAAAAACCAAAAACTTTTAAAGAAAATCTATCTTTTTTAATTAAAAATTAGAATCGAACCGACATAATATAAAAAACCGATTGATATTTATTTTCGTAAAATTGAAATGATCCATTCCTATCCAAGCCGAATCGATTTGTGAAACACCGACTCCTACCATGATAAACTAACTAATATCCGGTATATATTTGTAGTTTATTAGTAGGAAATCAAATGTCGTATGAAATATAATAAAAAAAAAAAATAATTTGTACGAATGGCATTATTCTCATTTGCACATTTGTTTTATTGGGAAATAATTTCCACTCGAGCATGCGAATTTTTTTTTTATCAAATTAATTAAATTCAAATCAATGTAAATAAGAAAAAAAAATTACATTTCAAAATCACAGTTGCAAATTAGTTACATGGGTGTACAATACAAACTACTAAACTACTAAACGAACGTTATATAAAAAACACTCTTACTTTGCTATTTTTACTTCAACACATATGACAATGTAACTTATGTGACCCAAAATATACTATGATCACATTTTGATTTTATTGATTATAACGTTAAATTCACTAATTTATTATGTTCATACTTTGTATATCTTATTAATCATTTGATTAAAACATCATAAATTTAATGTTATAAATAATGAGATTAAAATGTGACCACACTATATTTCGGGTAATATGAATCACATGGTTACATCTGGAGAAGAGTATGTGTTGAAGTAAAAATAGTAAAGTAAATATATTTTTGATAATGCGCCCCTCTAAACATGTCTTCTGAACCAACTCCGGTTAATATCACCTTTCCAATTATAATTAGCATTCCTCGACTTAAACCGGGCACAGAAATTTTGTTTAACGGCTATCTAAACCAAATCCAGTTATAATATCTTCTAAATTCCAACAATTCTCGACCTAAACCGGGAACAACTATTCTGTTAATGGCCATTTAAACCAAACCCGGTTATAAATTCTTACAAATTCCAAGGGTTATCGACTTAAACCAGGCCGAATCATTTTATTTAACTTGCCATCTAAACCAAACCCGGTTAGTAAGAAAGAAACTTCAAGTTCCAAGTTACCAAGTTTCAACAACGGTTCTGCTACTCTCGCTCGAAACCCTAAATTGTAAATACGAATGATAAGGTTTGGAGTCGGAGTCCTTCGCCTCCGTTTTCCCGCTCCTCGCGTTCTCCACATTCTCTGCTTCGCTCCCCTCTCTTCATTCGTCCCTCTTTCTCTCTCCGGTCGCCGCTGCGTTGTACAGTCGTCCTCCTCTTTCGCCGGAGACTCTACATCTGCGTCGTCAGCGCCGGCCGACATGGTAGGGATGAGATCTCCTCCGGTTGCGAAGAAGGTAGAAAATGTTATGGAAATGTTTGGAGACGTTAGGACGGACAATTATTATTGGCTTCGAGATGATTCTCGCTGCAATCCTGAAGTTTTGTCTTACCTCCGGGAGGAGAACGAGTACACTGATCTTGTGATGTCTGGTAAATCTCTCTTTTAATTTTCTTCAACGATGCTGTAGGATTTTAGGGGTTTTGCCTCAATTATGCTGTGTAATTTGGCCAACTTTGATTTTTTTTCCATGGCGTTTATTTTTATTCCTAAGGATTTTGCAACGAGGGGTGTATGACCCCCTTTGTCAATGCATAAAGGAAATATTCTTGGAAACCCCATTTCTCACAGAATCTGTTGCTTGGAAAATGATGCAGATGACCAAATCTCCCTTTTTGAAAGCGTATGTGTGTATATTTCTTATGTTTTTTTTTTATAATCCGAAAGTTCACCTTGGGTCCAAACTCAGAGACCGGGGAAGGCAGGTGAATACCTAGGGAGCTTTGCTTTATTCCGGTTGAACCATCCAATCTTGGATATATGTGTCGTATGTTTAGATGTAAAAGGAAGCCTTTTTCCATTTCTGTAACTTGTCGCTTAAAAGTAAATGACCTCGTACACTATTTCTTTTTCCATCATATTTCGTCCATGGTGAATTTGTGGGTCTTTTTCCCATAAAACAGCTTCTTTCGATTTCATCATATATGAGTAGCAATTTGGCAGTGCATCCGTTAATGGGACTGTTGCTCTCAGTTTGCATTTAGGACTTTTATGTATCACTTTCACATTCAGAGTTTTGGGATCTATTGATTACACGAGGTGATAAGTTGATCAAAACAATCCAGGGACCAAAAGTTTTGAGGATGAGCTCTTTGCCGAGATAAGAGGGAGGATCAAAGAAGATGATATATCTGCACCTCTACGCAAGGGGCCTTACTACTATTATAAGAGAAATCTTGAAGGAAAGGAATATGTCCAACATTGTAGGCGCCTCATTCCTAACAACAGTACTGAGCCATCTGTTTACGATGTTATGCCAATTGGTCCAGATGCTCATCCGGAGCATGTAATATTGGATGAGAATGTCAAGGCCCTAGAACATGAATATTACAGCATTGGTGCCTTCAAGGTTAGAATGTCAAGACAAGCTAGGGTAGATCTTTGTATCGTCAGTAAAGTCTGTTTCAAGCATTGCTTTATAGTCTTAGAATTCTTTTTCTTACTCTTTGTACAGATCAGTCCCAATCACAAATTGGTGGCATATGCGGAAGATGCTAAGGGAGACGAAATATATACAGTTTATGTCATTGATTCTGAGACTCAAGAAGCTCTAGGACAGCCCCTGAAAGGAGTGACTTGTTATCTTGAATGGGCTGGTAATGATGCTTTGGTCTACATAACCATGGACAATATCCTTCGACCCGACAAGGTGTGTCTTTGAATATTACTTTCTCCTGCCCTGCTGCCTTCGTATGTCATATTGGAAGAATGGTTTGAGTTTGCGTGTCTTCTCTCTAGAACAAAATTGTAATGTTTTTTATCGAACAAAGTATATGAATACGCCCTTTAGATGAAGTAATTCTCAGTTCTCTAATTTCCATCTTTCTTGATTGTGAGCTGTATCGAATTTTCAGGAATCGATGTTTTGATTTTCCTTGTTTTTTTTATTAACAGGTTTGGCTTCATAAGTTGGGTACAGATCAATCCAGTGATTTATGCCTATACCATGAGAAGGATGACATGTTTTCACTTGATCTTCAAGCCTCTGAGAGCGAGAAGTATTTGTTTGTCGCATCTGAAAGCAAAACCACAAGGTTCAGCTTCTCACTTGATGTGTCCAAGCCTCAAGATGGCCTCCAGGTGTTGACACCTCGTGTAGATGGCATTGATACATCTGTCAGTCATCGTGGAAATCACTTCTTTATTCAGAGAAGAAGTAACGAATGTTACAACTCAGAGTTGCTCGCTTGCCCGATACATGACATATCTGAGACAAATTTGCTGATTCCACATAGAGAAAGGCAAGTGTCTTTTCCTGGATCCATTTTTACTGTGAGTGTTCCTATCTATAACAAGAATGAGATCCAACTGCTTAGTCTCTTATACTGCACAGTGTTTGAATTACTAAAACCTTTTCTTTTACAAAGCAAGTTTATGTTCTGGTGCCTTAGATTGACGCTTACTGTATCCAGGTCATTGGATTTTGGAGTAAATAGGTTTGCAGACTCAGATATCTCCTTTGATAACCTTGTGCATTCTGGATAGATCATAGATGTAGAGACTGTTAGTTTCTTTCATTCTGCTGCAGAGCTTGGCATCCTGCCCATCAGCTGTAGGCATCAAAAAATGTTTTGTTACATCACATCATCATAGTAGCATCAATATGTTTTAGATTCACTTAGATGGACTTTGTGTGAGTACAAGAACTGGTTTCAGAACTCATTCATCCTCATTTATGACATGAATAAACAGTAACCTCGTTAGTAACGCCTGTTTCCAGAAACATATTTCACGAATTTCATTTATGACTAATTGCAATAGTAAACTCCATACCAATGCAAAGTATATGTTGTGGTCCACCGATTTTTATATGGTTTGGTAAAATAAAACCTAGCTTGATTTTGTTGTCTTGATAAATTAATGGGAACGATGTATTGTTGGGTTTTTTTTCCTGCATTTTAGCATTAAGACTATGGACAAGGATATCTCATTCTCACCTTGTAGTTCCATGACGCTTGACCTAACCTTTTCATTCACTTTGCAGTGTAAAGATTCAGGAAATTAAACTTTTCCGCGGTCACCTCGCGGTGTTTGAGCGTGAGCACGGCCTGCAAAAGATTACTGTCTATGGGCTTCCAGCTGTTGACGAGCCACTGAATAGTCTTCAAGGTGGTCAAAGTGTTAGATTTGTTGACCCTGTGTATTCAGTTGATTCAACCGAGTCCCAATTTTCTTCCAGTGTTCTGAGATTTTGTTACAGCTCAATGAAAACACCTCCTTCTGTGTATGATTACGATATGAACAGTGGCACTTCTGTTCTCAAGAAGATTGAAACAGTAAGTATCTGTTAATTCATTTTTGGGCTGTCGCATGTGAGTCCTTCGTGCACTGTTTTTTTTTCTTCATATTTGGTCTATAGATTTTTAATCTCTGCAAAACGCACAAGAATATTCATGAAAAGCGATGCTAAGTATGAATCTTGTAGTTTGGTTGCTATGAACTCTATTTCTGTTTACTCTTTTGTTGCTGGCTTCTTGCTTTCTTGCTTTCGGATCTTTTGTTGCTGGCTTCTTGCTTTCTTGCTTGTTGACTATCTTTTGTCAGTTCTCCTCTATATACTCGATCTATTCTTTCAATATTTTTTTAATAATCCATAGATCATATCCTGTCTTTCATTCAGGTATTGGGAGGTTTTGAGGCATCAAATTATGTTACCGAAAGGAAATGGGCAACTGCTCCAGATGGAACTCAAATTCCAATGTCTATTGTCTTTAAAAAAGAGCTTGTAAAGCTTGATGGCTCTGATCCGTTGCTGCTTTATGGCTATGGTTCATATGAGGTAACATTAGCCTAAGGTTTTTTCGTTTTCTCAGAGATTGTCTTGTGAAGTTCCCTTTGGTTCATAAATGCTTTGATGAAATTGTAAGATTCAGACTGAGAAACAGTAAGTTTTTATTTGACTAGAATTAGCAGTACTTCACAATTAATTTCCAGGAAAATCACCAAACCTATGCTTTGAGGCCTTTCTTCTTTTTTTATCATTTCTGGATTTTTTGCTCCTTTCTATTTGGGTTCATGTGGGTGTGGAGGCTGTGAAACATCTGGATTTTGCCTTTATAAACATGGTTTCTTTTCTGTATTATTTATGAAGTTGGTCATATCAGGTGCACGAAATCATAAAGTTGTACTTGTATTGTTTGCAGAATGGCTGTAATTGTCATATCCTCCTCTTTCCTCAGTTACTTTATGCTAAGCTGTGAAATTTCCATCTTTAACAGATATCAGTTGACCCTTATTTCAAGGCATCAAGGTTGTCCCTCTTAGATCGTGGTTTTATCTATGTAATTGCTCATGTTCGTGGGGGAGGTGAAATGGGGAGACAGTGGTATGAGAACGGGAAGCTATTGAAGAAGAAGAACACATTTACTGATTTTATAGCTTGTGCTGAGCGCTTGATAGAGCTTAAGTTTTGCTCAAAGGAAAAATTGTGCATTAATGGAAGAAGTGCTGGTGGGTTGCTGATGGGTGCTGTTCTTAATATGAGGCCTGACTTATTCAAGGTGGCTGTTGCTGGAGTTCCTTTCGTAGATGTTGTGACAACAATGCTAGATCCTACTATTCCGCTTACAACATCAGAGTGGGAGGTAGGCTCCATTCTTCTTTGAACTTTTTTGCAGACGTTCTTGCATAAGTTTTTTATTGTTCTGCATGTTTATGACGAGTATATGTGTTTAAGAATGTTCTTTGGAAACAAGAATTTTCCGTTTTTCTTTGATTGAATGTCATTCGTAATTTCGTATTTGCTATTCACCTGAAACACATATGTTTGCATCTTTCAATTTTATTTTTGTTTTTTTGTAGGAATGGGGTGATCCTCGGAAAGAAGAATTCTATTGTTATATCAAGTCATATTCCCCTGTTGACAATGTAAGTTCCACAATTGTTATTATCTGCCCCTATATTATCTGTAGTAGATTATGTAGAAGTTCTATGTGCTTATTCTTCGAATTTGATTTCACAGATTAAGGCACAGAATTATCCAAACATTCTAGTCACTGCTGGATTAAATGGTAAGCTCTTTATTTTTATATACAATATAACAGTACTTCCTAGCAAAATTGTTGCTGATTTTGTTCTTATATATCATTCTCCAACAACTTTTTTGAAAGTATTTGTCATCTTGCCCATTACATTATTCATTCTCTTGTTAGAATAGCGGGTCACTGTAGGAGATGTTATCTGGAAACCATGCTTTCTTGTAAGCACCTGGGAACAGTTTTTTGGCTTTAATATCTGCCTTTCTTATTTAACACACGAAGTTAAAATATCTCTAGTGTTGAGGAGTCGCCCAATTTATGAGGAGCGAGGTGATATCTTGAACCATTGCTAGCTTTTTTTCTTGCATGTAGTAAGATTTGTTACCAAAATTATGGGATGCTTGTGTGTGTATTTGCTGCTTTGTGCATCAATATACACTTGCTGCTTATATGTTATGTATACATTGGGACAAAACCGGTTTATACGACTTCGACAAATAAATGGTAGAATATGATTGGGGAAGCACGGATTTCGTTTTCATCTTATGAACAACTTAAATCTTGTGCAATTCTAATTTCTGATTGGTCCAGATATCTGACTCCATGCAACTGTTTGCATTAACAGACCCAAGAGTCATGTATTCTGAACCTGCCAAGTTTGTGGCAAAACTGAGGGAAATGAAGACCGACAACAACTTACTATTGTTCAAATGCGAGCTTGGTGCTGGGCATTTCTCGAAATCTGGCAGGTAATTACTGCTTGAACTCTGAGAGCTTGAGCTTTTGTCATTTTGAACAATGCATGCCCATGTAGAAAGATGTAGACACATTTTTATGAAAAATATAGGATAGTTCCTGTCCTGTGTTGAGATCGCTTGGTGTGATTGTATTGAGAAAAGGTCCATTTCGAAAATTTTAGAAACGATCTTTGCCATATACCATAAGAAATAGTCTAAGGTTTTGGATTTATGAATCATGAGCCAAAACCAATTCCGATATATATTTTTTTTTAATTTTTCGTGAGGACTCTGATGATTCGTAGTAGTGTCCATATTGTCCTATTCCTGGGTAACACTTCAAACCATAAATTGGGGTTTAAAATGGACGCTTATCGGAAATGTCAGGATTGCTTTGAACATTTTTATGAAACATATAGGAACCTTTTTTATATGACGAATTCCGGACCCATATGATATATTTTCGAATTGTATTTGATGCGTCGATCTCATCTTTCTCCATGAATCCGATGCTTGTTTGTTGGTTTGCAGATTCGAGAAGCTTCAGGAAGATGCGTTTACATATGCATTCATCATGAAAGCTCTGAATATGGTTCCTTCTGGTGGCTTTGCTGCTTCATGATCTCTGTTTGGGAATGAGTTTCTTCAACGACCACAGCTTAAAAGTGGCAGAAGACTCTCGAATTGAAACACAAAGCATAGACATGAAGACTAAAGTGCGATCTCAAATCCATTGCCGATGCTCAATGAATAATGTTGAAGCAAGTTCTATAAACTATTCAACTTGTTCCATTATTAATGTATGAATTCTGATTTTTCTACAATGATTCATAAAATATGATAAATTTTCTAATAAGATCATAAGTTTGATATGAATGTCGAAGACCACGTGTGAGATTGTCAGGTTTGGTCTTATTTGCCAATTTAAGAGATCATTTTTGTCTTCGTATGAAGCTACAGCGAGTTCCGTGGATGATCCCAAGCAGTGGTGAAAATGTCCAATCGCATGGTATTTCATAAATTTTGGCGTTCTACGTCGATTGAATTCTTTAAAGAAGCATGGTGTTCACCATTTAAGACATGGACCGCTAATAATCAAATATAATTTACGAGCCACAAAACTCTCACAAGATTCACAATGTTAAAAATAATAAAAACTAATAGTATTTTTCATAAAGAAATCTGACCTGCGAATGGGAAAATCACCCAAATAACCCACTTGGGTCGCATCTATTTCTGTGTACACCACCGAAAAAAAAAAAAAATTTTAATTTTAACCCACTTTTCGGTTGGAAAAGTCCAAAATACCCTTTTCGTTTTATTTTTTGCGACCTTATTACGACTAACATATAACTGATATACAACTAAAATAAGACATGTTTTTTTTGCCACCTTTTTTAGAATCAATTGTACCTATATTTAGACTTAATTACGAAGTCGTAATAACGAAGTTGTTTTCGAACGGATAAATATCGTAATTCATTAAGGGTAATTTCGTCTTTTCAGGGAAAAAAAAATGTGTTATGTTTTCGGTGGTGTACAGGTGAAATAGATGCGACCCAAGTGAGTTATTTGGGTAAAAAAAACATAGGGTGTAAATTTAAGTCCAACCCGAAAATTAACAGAATTCGGACCTAAGTTTTTCTACTCGAAAAAAATCGAATTTTTGAACCGGACTCATTTGGGCTCGATTCAAACCGGTCCAAAAACCGGATATTTTTAAAAAAAGAAAGAAAATTATTCGACCCGAAAAAAATCGGGCCAACCCAAACCTAAACCCGAAACCTTCGGACCGAGTGCGGATTTGGACCGGGCCGAACCGGTCTGATTGACACTCCGCACTCGGCCGGACCAACCCGATTGATACCCTTAGTTTGAAAAGCGCGCCTGAGGCGCGCCTAGGCGGTGGAGGCGCGTAGGCGATAAGAAAATCGCCTCCAGACTTGGAGGCAAGGCGAAATACAAGAAGCGATCCTAGGCGCGCCTTTCTGTGCGCTCTGTACAAGGCGTGAGTCGCGCGCCTGAAATATGAGGCGGTGCAATCTCAGAAAATCTGAAATGATGAAAATTGAAGGGGAAAACGTGGGCGAGTGTGGGAGAGAAGTGAGAAAGGCACGTGGAGAAAAAAATCATTTAATTTAAGAAATAAATGGCGTCGACTGATACTCTTCTTTTTAAATACATATATATATATATATATACACTAGACAAATTAAATAATAAGATTCATTATATATATACATTGATGATATTTAAAAAGTTAATTTTTTTTATCAAAACAAATAATATTTACCTATCATTCTATTTTTTAATTTTATTTATATTATTGTAAATTTCGATTATATTTATATATAATAATGCATACTATACTAACTAAATTATATAATCTATGTTTATATAGTTAGTATATAATCTATACTAACTAAACTATAATATATATATATATATATATATATATTGATATAAAAATGATAGGCGCCTCACGTATAGCGCCTCGGTTTTTTGAACCTTTTGCACCTCGTGAGGCCTCGTGTCTTTTACAACCAAATACCCTCCCTGCAATCTGAACCGTGAAGAACGCAAAGTGAACTGCAACTTTAAGATATATAGAGGGGTAAGCAAACAAACTCGTTGCATTATCTTCTCGGCGCATACAGAAACCTAATCCTCATTTGTTGTTTTTTGTAATTTCAACATCTCTTTGAAAGCCTAAACTCAGAATTTAACCGAAGCCAACGGCTAAAATTCGCCTTTGGCATTCACGCAGCCAATTTTTTTTTTTTTAACCGAAAGGGATAGTACATAACTAGTCTAGCAATGAAACCTAATATAAATTCTTTCTCACTTCTGAATGATTTATTACGCCCTTCTTTAGAGGATCTCAAATCACCCGACCGTCAAACCGAACCCGAACTTGTAGTCCTTCTTCTTGTGATCGAGCTGTCATCGTTTATGTAGAAAGCGAATTAACTCGGAAGAAGAGTCTCAGTGAACGTATGTTGAATGATTGCAAGGCCAATGATTGTTATAATGAATGACTTCGTACCTCTGCGGATAGAATGAAATTGAGGCCCATATTCAACCGTTCTTCAAGGTAAGCAGCTGCAACGCCGTTGGAATCGATTTTTCCCCTCAGACGACACTGGTAAACACCGACATCAGACAATTAAGAGTAACACTGACGAAATATAGGAGCCGGGCAGGCAAAATTTCGTCACAGATTATTACATTACATGTTGGAACATACGAGTAGACAATGGGCAACCGAATTCAAACATATGGTCAGACAAAGGGAAAGTGGTAAGTACCTGTCGGAGAATGTAGTCATAACCCACACTGGCTGTAACGTCTCGGGACATATAATTGTACATGAAATCCGTCGCAAGTGAAACCTTTCATGGCCAAAAAGAAAAATTCTGCCCAAGTTAGGTCTACTTGAAAGGCTGAAATGAATTTAGCGAGATCGGTATCTTACCTTCTCTGACACCTTCTGAACATAGCTTAGGGCAACCATTCCAGTGCTAGCAACTTGACCAGTGGTGACCTGTGAATAAAAAAAGTTGTAATAAGGTAGAGCCTGAAACATGAACCTCAAAAAGGAAAATATGACTTTTAACGAAAAGAATAGAAGTGTAGTGATCATAAAGATTTCAGGAACTAAACAAGTTTCTAGATAATGTCTATGAATTCTTTTTCTTGTTCTTGAATCGATTGGAATGGAATGAGAAATCGATTTCTGAGAAAGAGGGTGAAACAGCAACCAGGTGCGGTGTAACTAAAATCTTTTATAGGATAGACTTTAATTCAGAGACGACAGAAGGTTGGAATTGTAATGTAATAGAGACGGCAGATATAAAGGTTCCAAATGGCTTCAAAGAGATCTTGAATGTAAAAGACCTAAAATGCTTAAACCCTTGTTTTGAAGTGCAGATATCCAGCAATCTTCTATCCCAAAATCTCGAGAACCCAAAATAAAACCGGATTTCAGGTGTCAAATTAAAAAACGACAAGAAAAAATGCAAGACATAACATGACACCTTCACAACATTTCTTCAACTGTTTTGACTGAGCACACGTTTGAAAAAAAAGCATATGCTGGTCCCAATGTTTTCATAAAAGATGAGCAGAAAATCTTTCCTCCATGGTTTTAACCTGGAACTAAGGCTGCTCTTTCATCACTACCGGGCAAAAGAACAAAAAAAAATAGTAAAATATAAAAGAACTTAAAAAGAAAAGTAATCGATTTCAAGCTGAACAAATGACCAAGAAGAAGCATTACCATCTTATCTGTCTCATATCTAGCAGCATACCCGATGCCAGACTTCCTATGTTGGCCAGCCCAGAAAACCTCACCACCCAAAGCTAAGCGGGGTGTCACACTCTGTACGATAATTACAAGATTCATCGAATAAGAGGAGCAACTGGTGTTAGTTAAAATTATACTCACACAGATGAATAACAATGTTTACGAAGACTAAACCATCACCATAATCACAAAGTAGAATGACAGAAAGACAGTTCAAATCTCATCTACAAATTTCAAGGAAACAGTGTGAATCTCAGTTCTTTTAACTCTACAGTAATCAGTTTAAAAGGAAATAGATAACTGACTATTACTTATGTGCCAGAAAATGTGGCATATATTTTGAGATCGCTGTCCATTCATCTCCCGTTCATCTCCACAGGCAAAAGCGTCCAAATTTAAAAAAAAAATAACAGCTGAAAGTATGTGTCATTTATTCCATTTTACCTGGATATAGCTTGCGCCGAACAAGGCACCATTTCCAAGTTGAAACTGGGTCCTGTAGTCTGATCCCTACTTTGATACGAAACTTAACTCTTAGAAGGACTCCTCCAAACTAAGTCTCAGCAAAACAGCGCATCAAAGGGGTTAAAAAAGGAAAATACTTTAATCGTTTACTGACCATGTAATCGAAGTTGAACATCGCATGCGACATATGTGGTTCATTTGTGAGCTACCAAAGAAAACAACGAAAGATTGCAGATATGATTATAAACCAAGAGAAAACATTATTCTGCAACCAGTAAAGCAAATACAACATCTCCGATTGCAGCAGTTTTACCTGAGCATTAGCTTTCATGGTCAGCTTATCAGTTAAATCGCACTTCACTCTCGCATTTAACCGACCATCCGTCAAGATCCTTCCGATAAGCATCAACTGTTTAGAGGTTCATCAATTTTACTTACATCTTCATGATTTCCATGTATGGCTAAAAACTAATTACCAGATTAAGTGAAAACAACCTACCTTTGGGTCAATAAAATTTGCACCGAATTCATAATGTGCTGTTGGGATTTTGATTGTTTCAGAGGACTGAGAAGGAACTTCTGTTGGCCCCATCAACACACTGTTTGAAACATCAATAAACATGATTAAAAAGGAAGCACACATAAAAGGATGTAAAATTATGCTAATTAACAGAATCCTATTACCTGTGACTAAGAGAAAACTTCGAATTCAACCCTTTGGTGAAGTCGAAGCGTAACCCCTCAAAAAGTTCAGGCTTTAGTGACACTGCAAAGTGCAAACAAACCAGTCAATATTCTAAGTAGGGAAACAAAATCAAAGGCTCCAACAACACATGCCAGGATATGATATCAAAAGGGTAAAAGCATTAGAAGATCCATACTCAACCTCCATGTGACTAATCATTAAGAGAAACAACATGAAGCTAGTGAATCTATAATGAGCAAATTCTTAGCAAATAGAGTTGAAAAGTGACTAAAACCCAGTGAAGAAAAATCCGCAAATCTAATACCAGACACTTCTTATGGACATGACCCGTCAAAACATACTTTTCCCAGAGATCTAAAACCCATTGTTACAAACTCGTTCCTATTGATGCCAACGCCAAAACTTCGAGGCAACATTACTGAAGTGATTAATTAGTGCCTACATCAAACAGTTCTATCCAATTACATAGTTTCTCCCCTTTTCGAAAATCGAGTTAAAAGGGTCTTGGACCTCCAAAACTGCAGCTTCTTCTCAGCAAAAAACAACCAAATGTTGTAATTGGTAAATATTACATCAGAGTAAAGTAACTTTACCCACTGTGTTATGCAAAAAACTACGAATAAAATCAGATATTGCGTTAGCTAGATAACAGACATAACGATTTTAAAAAACCCAAATTGAAATAAAGCACTCATAACCACAAACGCAACATATAATCCATTTTCACATGAGACAAGGTCAATTAAGAGACATAACAGACACGAGAGACCCTCAAACGCAAGCAATTACAGGGTGAAGCAACACCAAGAGAGCTTGACCTATCCGGTGAAATACTAAGCCCAAATAGAACGAAGCACCACCGATGCTCGAACATAGCGTCCAATTCCCATCTTGAATACCAAGGCAACTCGTACGATATTCATTTTCGACGAGATTGCTCGTTCTAGCAGTCAGATCAAAGACCCAGAAATCCGGAGACCCAAACAAGACGAACCCAGATTTAGATTAATATCACCCAAGACAGAAGTCACGATAGAAACTAGAAACAGAAGATATGCAGGTTATGACAGAGAACGAATGTCTGATACTGAACTGAGAGCTTCTCGGTGGATTTCTTCATAGGGAATAGGGCACGGGAGGTTCGAGTAATCCACTTTCTCATCGACTTTGGTGTTCGCATCGGTTTGTGCCGCCATTACCGGTGGAGAAAGACCCGCCATTGCCGTCGCGTAAGCCTCCTCGAATCCCTTCTTTCTGAGATTTGGGAGAGAGAAAATGGGAGGAGGCAAAGAAACGAAGAAGCGAGGGTTATTTTTTCCGTATGGAGGCTACGCTGTGGGTTTTTGGTTGTTGCTTCAGGGTTTTGCGACCGAGGTCAATTTTCTCCGGTTCGATTTATGTTTCAACCGCTTTAATTCCTAATTTAATTTCATTAAACCGGCTTAAAACCGTTCATTCCTTGCGTTTAACCATCTGATGATCTACACGTAAATGGGGTGTCAATCGGCCCGATCCAATCTAAACCCGCATTTGGTCCGGAAGTTTTGAGTTCGGGTTTGGACTGTCCATTTTTCCAGACCTAAATAATTAAATTCGAAGCCTCGCTCTATAGATTTCGCACCGACCCCAAATCTAATTTGAATTTATCCCGAAAGTCCAAAAATTTTCGGATCTAAATATCACAATTTAAAGCTCGCTACTTTTCGGGTTGGACCAGAAAAAGTTTCGAATCTCGGACCAAAATTGGCAGTGCTATTATGGCTCTTACTTTTGCATTGACACAAGATCTCGGCCGCTACGGGTTGGCTTTTACAAGTTAGTATCCCAAATTTCTATTGTATAATTCGGCATCTTATTTTCTCTCGGAGAAATTAGAAAAACAAAATGTATCTCAATTTATCAAAATTTCTAGAAAAAAGATCTAGACTATGTTTTTAACAAATAAACCCCAAATTCTATTATTGTTCTACAAATAAATTTAAACTTCTAAAACATATTATATTTAATTCTGAATACTGATATTACGTTCTGAACAACGATGTCTCAATTTTGAAACGTCACAACGTTAGATACCACGTAATAATAAAATACATGTCATACTTTTTAAAATAAATAATTTCAAAAACTAAAATGAATTAAATAAACAAAAATAGATATAATTATAATATATACATACATGCATGTATACATATAAACACACATATATATACGTACATATATGTATATACATACATATGTATACTATATATACAATTATATATTATATGTATATGCATATATATATCTGTATATATATGTTTATATGTATATATATGTATGTGAATATGTATATATGTATTTATGTATATATTTATTTTTTATTGATTTTTTATATTTTAATTTTTTAAAAAATATTATGTTTATTTTTTTATTACTTGACTTTTAATGTGATAATATTTGGTCAAAATTGTAATTGATGTGTCACTTAGTGATGGTAAACTGGGTTGGATTTAGTGAGTTTACCCAACCCAACCCACTAATAATTGGGTTAATTATTTTTATTACTTTTATTTTGTGGGCTTAATGGGTTTCAACCAAATAAAATGGGTTCAATAAAATAACCTAATTAACTCATTAAAGAATTATCATTTAAATTTTATTTTTGAAATTAGAGGAGAACCGCGCCATGCGCGGTTTATTCTATTTTTATTGTTAATATAAAAAGATCTTTTTGTCGTTATTGACATATATATACATATATATATATATAAGGAAGAATTGAAACAATTTAAATATTATTCCGTTCTTATATTATAAAATTATTTTTATATATGCGTTGAATAAGTCTATCAATCTAATTTTATATATTTTTTGTACGATGAGATATATGTTTGATCAATAGAATTGGAGGTACATCTTTACAATTAACATACATCTTCTCGAGTTCGTCGAGAGACCGACGCGATATGTCCACAAAATACACGAATTTTCAGGCACCTCCTTCTTTCATTTTTCTCGTGGACCCATTATCTTCACCGTTATTTTCCATCCGTCCGCTTTTCGTCTTCTGTCGTACTTTTGGCACTTTAGCTTTCCTCTCCGCTATTCACACCAATTAAACATCATGTCATTGATTACTCTATTGTTGTAATAATGTAATACAAAAAGTAAGAATGTAAGATAAACAAAATTGTAGGTGATAAGATCGTTCAAACTATAACCGAATATAATAAAACGGAATACAAAAAAAAGTTCCCTTGTCGAACCTCGTAGTTGTAAGAGTAGGCATTACTTGCAACCTTGTTAGTGTAACTCTATTCTCGACATTTATCAGAAATTTTTCTTTTCAAGAGTCCCGAAACAAAAATATAAATTAAAAAAAAAGTTAAAACGTTATAAAAAGTTTCATCCAAGCAAAATATATCATTGCTCCGATCCTCCAAACCAAAAGGTTTAGACTTCGACCCCATTTCACATCATATCTGGTTTTCGACCATAACTTACCATTCCATCCGAGAATTTACCGGCGGCCATCTCCGGGCCTTCTGACCGGAGCTGAAGTCCTTGTCGTTGGATTGGATATCAGCGTACTGGCATATCCTGATCGTAGAGGTGCGAGCTTCTTCTTGGAACTTCTGCAGACTGTGAGAACCGCTTGTTTATCCTTTGGCTCCCATCTCTTGCGTTTCTCCATCCTCGAAGCCTTTCCTAGTCGATGCAAACAACAAATCTCTAATATAAACCAATCGAAATCTGTGACCTGTAAATATTTCTCAAAGTATGGAGCGTGAATCAAAGTCTCATAGCATGAAGTGAGTTGGTGTTGAATCGAGTTTCTGATCACCGAACGCTTGAAACGTAGAATTTTATTTCTGTAACAATAACCTGCTGAGAAAAGAAAACATGTTTAAACATGAGAAAATATGAAAACCATAAATGAAGGTCACATCCCATATACACTCCTATATATATATATATGTATACATACATCCAGACATATTCAGATATATACAGAGAATGAGATACATACTCAATTCATTGATTTACATGAAAATCAAGTCAATCGAGTATGAAATGCACCGAAAAACAGACCGATCGAAACTACGAAGCTGGGTTGTGCTGGTCACCTCTGAGCAAATTCACTGGAATATACTCGTAAGCAAGCCCTGAAGTTCACCAAAAACAATGACAAAATGGATCCAAAAAAAGATGGGAAATTTTGGGTTTTTATACGCGATAGAAGTCGAAATTTAAAACGAAAACCTTTGAAATTGAGAGCGATTCGAACGCTATGGGCGCATGAGCTTCTCCCGTAAGAGTATAGCTTCATCTTCTCCTTTGCCGGAAATCGTCTGATGAGACAGCAATTTAGGATATTACCACGGTCATCGAACGAAACAGCCAAAAAAAATTGGAGAAGCAAGTTCCTTTTCCACACATCCAGAAGAAAAAGCTCTGTCACATGTACTTCCAAGATAGCACCGCAACGAAAGACACATCACATATATATATCAAATTGGAATTAAATTGTTAACTAATGCTAAGAAAAAGAGTGGATAATAATTTTTATCTAATGCTTTTGGTGTTTTTTTCATCTAGTAAATACGTTTGGCCACATATTTTGGTTTTATTTTTTTATTTTGAAATTATAATAACCCATTACTAATTTCTATTATTATATCGTGTAACTAATTTTTAAAAAACATATATTCCATATGTAAAATTAAGTGCTAATCTAATCAATATATATAACTAATGAATATTTTAATTTCTCAAAGATATATTTTTCATGTGTAAAAATTAGTGATAAAATGATCAATATATATATATATATATATATTATTAATTATCTTTTTATTAGCATATAAACTAAAGATAAATTTTTTATATTTTAAAATATATAATAATAATAATAATGTGTTTTTTTAACTAATTTTCATTATTATATCTTTAACTATTTAATAAAAACATATTTTTCATGTATAAAAATTAGTTCTACATTTATTCAAATATATAGCTAATGAATATGGTAAATGCTAATAAGAATTTAAAAAAAATATCACATGGATGATGATGTGGAGGATGATGTGCCTTCATTAGCTAGATTCTCGTCGAACTCCATCTTAGCTTCATTTTCGGAAACAGAAATCTACCATAGGATATGAGGTGAGATGGAAGAGAAGAAGGAAATAGTGAAGACATATATTTCCTTTGATTCGCGAATCCTCCATTGTGTTGTTCGTCTTCGTCGCTTCATATCAGGTATGTTGATTCTCTGTCTCGATCCACTTCCCCGTTATATAGATGTTCAATCTGATCAATTTTTTAGAAGTTTTTCTGTTGCTTCGCTGCTTTCCGGTTTTTTCTCACTAGTCTTGCTCTCATTACTATCTCAATTAGGCCTGAGTTCGCGTGTCTGTTTTCGTTTTGCTTGCAATGCGCTGGAGATTCCTGTGGTTAGGGTTTCAAGGTTTTAAAGGATTTTGAATTCGATGGGTTTAGATGAACCAAATTATGAATATTAGAGTATGAGTTCTCTTCTGTGAATGAGAAAGGAATCTCCTTTGAGGGGACTGATACTTCCAATGGGGCGAACTTCAGAGATACCCTTCTTGCGTCACATCTCTATCACCGATACACCCCTCAAAATGTAAAAAAAAAAACTATCAGATTATACACCCTAATTAAAGTAAAATGACATATATAACCTGAATGGAAAAATGACCAAAATACCCTAATGAATTAAAATTTAAAAACGTGCACTACACTTCAAATTCCATCATCTTTTCTCTCTTCCGTCGACATTTTTCTCCTGATGTGTTCTCTCTGTTTCATCGTCATTAAAGGTAAATCATCTCCAAATCTTAGTTTTTTTTTCCAGTTTATTATGCAATCGAAGGCAAATTTCGGTGAAGATATAAGATTCAAGTAAGACCCAATGATTTTCGAGTATTATTATGTTGTTTTTTCTGTTATAGGGTTTGATATTATGAAATAAAAAATACTGTACACATTGCTGTAAAGAACGAAATTTTGGGGAAAATGATAACTGTTGATGTTTTTACAGGAATATGGATGATTATGAAGATTGTTATACATCTATTTGCATTCGGTACGGTGGTTTTTGGGAAAAGAATGAAGATGCAATATTTGAATGGAAAGGAGAGGAAGACAATCGGAAGACTATATGTGTCTGTAACAAAGCAAGTCAGGTGACATATGAGGAGCTTGTTCGATGTATATGTGATCAGCTTAAAATGGAATTAGCGACACCAAAATTAAGCTTTTTACCGATGGTCGTTGATGGAAAACAACCGGTATATATATTTGACGATATGGGTGTAAAATCCTTTTTGTTCAGCAAGACAAATGGGCGACGAGGATGGATATATGTCGAGCAAAAGGATGATGATGAATGCGTTGCATGTAATACGTGTGTAGGTGAAGCATCAGCTAAGGGTGGAGATATTGCAAATACCAAAGAAGGTAGAGATATAATTGAGACATGCGGTTTAGTTGTGGATTGTGTGTTAGGAAGAGTAGATGGAGAAGATAGAGAACATAATCATGATACATTGTTTGGAGATTCTTGTCGGGTTGAGCATCAGACTTTGCATGAGGGCATACGACATGACAATGAAGTGGAACCTGCGACTAACGAAACTGAAGTTGAAATTACGACTCAGATGGGTAATATAGATGAAGCAGAGATATTTAATGAAGTTGAGAATGGTGGTCGAATACATGAGGGTGGTCGTGAAGATTTCTCATTTGAAGACAGAATGGGTTTTACGGTGGGTAAAGAGTTTCTGAAAAAGGTCGAGTTAACGATGAAAGTAAAGAAAGCTTCACATGATTCATGTTTTGAATACTACGTTTATAAGTCAGATCGACATGTATGGGAAGCAAGATGTCGATTCCGAGAAAAAGGTTGCTTGTGGAAACTGCGGGCATTTAAAAAAAAAGAATTCGCAGGGTTTTGTAGTGACGAAGCACGTTAACGTTCATACATGCTCTCCTGTACTTGAAGAAGAGAAAGAAAGAGTTGGAAGTATAGACATGGTTGTTAATTACTTGAACCGTCATTACGCGGGTCAAGTTGATCTTCCAATAGTGAAAAGGGTGATGTCATTGGTGTGTAAAGCTTATAAGTGCAAGATATCGTACCTAACGGCATGGAGAGGGAGACAAAATGCGATTGATGGTGTTTGGGGAAACCCGAGCGAAAATTACAGGAGACTTCCAAGTTATTTTCATATGTTGAAGGAAAGAAATGAAGACACGGTTACACATATTCAACTTGAAGAAGACGAGCAAACTTTTAAGTATGCCTTTTTTGCTTTGGGTGTTTGTATCAGAGGCTGGATTGCAATGCGAAAAGTAATCGCAGTAGACACAACATCTTTGAAGACAGCTTATAAAGGATTTTTGATTGTCGCAACAGCCCAAGATGGAAATCGACATTTATATCCCCTTGCTTTTGCCGTAGTTGATTCAGAAAATGATGAATCTTGGAATTGGTTTATGATGAAGATGGAAATCGACATTTCTCAGCTTCTTTCTCTCCCTCTGTGTCTGCTTCCTTCTCTTGCTCAGCTTCTTTCTCTCCATCTGTGTCTGCTTCCTTCTCTTTCTCAGCTTCTTTCTCTCCCTCTGTGTCTGCTTCCTTCTCTTTCTCTCCCTCTTTCTCAGTTTCTTTCTCAACTCCTCCCTCTTTCTCATTGACTGCTTCTTTCTCCGCTTCCTTTCTCTGTTCTTGTTTCTCACTTTCAACCACTATTGGATCATCTTTTTCTTCTTGTTCTTTTCCCTCTCTTACTACGATTTCTTCTTCTTCCACTCCTTCTGTCTGGTCTAATGCGTTAAGAACATCAAAAATCACCATATCCGGTTCACCATCCACATCTTCTCTATGCAGACATGTCTCGGGAGGGGTTGTTGTGTATTGGGCTGAACTCTCACCCTTTTCATTCCCACCCATAGTCTCGGTCATCTTCTTCATTAAAACATCAATTCTAGCATCGACTTCAAAGGGATTGTCATAATTACCTTATGCGATTATACCGGCCACAATCACTTTCTTCATGTTTTCAATAACTTCCTCTTCAAATTTCTTTATCTGTGCACCTTGATCTTCAATAGCAGTAAACAACTTATCTTCTGTCTCAACCAACTTCCTTCTCACAACTTCAACCTTTGAACTCGTGTACCTCATCTCAGATCTCATCATGTCATTTCAGATCTCAACATGGTCAATTCCTTACTATAGAGATCTGAAATGACATGATGAGATCTGAGATGAGGTACACGAGTTCAAAGGTTGAAGTTGTGAGAAGGAAGTTGGTTGAGACAGAAGATAAGTTGTTTACTGCTATTGAAGATCAAGGTGCACAGATAAAGAAATTTGAAGAGGAAGTTATTGAAAACATGAAGAAAGTGATTGTGGCCGATATAATCGCATCAGGTAATTATGACAATCCCTTTGAAGTCGATGCTAGAATTGATGTTTTAATGAAGAAGATGACCGAGACTATGCTTAGGGGTGTTGCAGTGAGGGATAAAGAACCAGACGATGTTATTGACTGTTGGATGGCTTATTTGACTGAGGAGCCAAGATCTGTGAAGTGGAATGATATTCTCGAGGAAGATGTCAGATCTCGCATTGAAGTTCCATTGATGAAGCAACAGAACAAAAATCCATCGCTGCGAAGTTTAGGAATGCACTCGAATGGTAACATCTGCAATATCAACTACACAACATTAATAATGTTACTTTATATCTCACACTTTAATCAATTAATTTAAATAACTTACAGTGAGAGGGATTATGAAACCTGGTAAATTCCACTGATTTACCGGTTTTCTGTGCTTGTTCAAGTAATTATGCACAGATCCAAGAACATTCTGGAAGGTAAATGTTCCCCATGGGAATGTTTCACAGCACTTCACATCATCAACTATCTTCAACAAAAAGGGATTAACAAACTCCGAATGTTGATGTCCTATCACATAACTTAGCAACAACAAATATGCCATCTTCAATCTATCCTCTGTCTCATCTTTAGGCAATTCTGAAAACATTGCGATTGATGGTGTTTGGGGAAACCCGAGCGAAAATTACAGGAGACTTCCAAGTTATTTTCATATGTTGAAGGAAAGAAATGAAGGCACGGTTACACATATTCAACTTGAAGAAGACGAGCAAACTTTTAAGTATGCCTTTTTTGCTTTGGGTGTTTGTATCAGAGGCTGGATTGCAATGCGAAAAGTAATCGCAGTAGACACAACATCTTTGAAGACAGCTTATAAAGGATTTTTGATTGTCGCAACAGCCCAAGATGGAAATCGACATTTATATCCCCTTGCTTTTGCCGTAGTTGATTCAGAAAATGATGATTATTTGGTTCGAATTGTTGACCATATGCCGATGGCTAGCGATTCGAGTCAACTTCTGAGACATTAGATCACTTACGGATCATGGATATTAGTTTGAGTTGATTTTCAGATCATCGGATTATCCACCGAGAGACGGATACTGGTTTTTGTCGATATGTAGGGACTAGATCAACGTGTTGTCTAAATCTGCTCATATCTTTCAGCACATATATTAGATCTGCGCAATCATGGTGTATATATGTAGTTATTAAAAAAAACTTTCTAATAACATAAAGAAAGAATAATTTGGACACGTTTTGTGGAAGTTAT